>NW_021531307.1:108715-211105 GCF_001605985.2 Dendrobium catenatum | reverse complement strand
ATGAGTTTTTCTAGGCTCTTCCTTATTAAAGATAGCTCTAAAGGATGCATTGATGTAGTAGAGTGGTTCTTCAAAATCTTGTACTGGATGAATCAGATCATACTTCTTTTCCAAAATATAGGCAATCAGATGTCCTAAGGCTATGTTCTTCTTTCTTTTATGATCAACATGACCAATTTTAGAGATACCATAAATGTAGTCAATTAGGAGTTGGGCCTCATCTATAGGTTGTCTTGTCATTATCAAGTAGGTAATAATAGAAAGAAGTGGAGTGATGTTGACTCTATCACCAGCTTTAGGTATAATGGAAGTTCTAAGTACGTGCTGGATAATACGGGCATCAAGAACTAAAGTTGCTACTTTAGGCAAATGATCCTTAACGTTTACTCCTCTAATCACTCGATTAACTTCAGTCCAATTAAAATTTGTGGTGGTTAAGGTGTGTGCTCTTAATTCTTCAGTATATAAGTTTAGGAAGATACCAAGGTCAGCCTTAGTGATTTCAATTTTCTTTTTTAAAACAAAGGAACTGATGACGGAATGGTCGGAGTTGAACGACATGTTTGCCAAAAAATAATGAAAGGTTTCTCTATTATAGAAGTGTACTAAAGTGAGGATTAATCCAAAATGAGTAGAGGCAAACAAGTGCATTATCTTAAAAGTTAATTGTTCCTGTAGGAGTACTCTAGATGGGGTAATTTTCGCGGAGACAAACCTAGCATAGGATTCTTCATTGGCTTTAGAAATGAAATTTTCAAACAAGTTTCTTGGTAGACCCTTAGTCAAAGACTTTTGACGCTTGCTAGAACTTTTCATTGAAAGATCTTAAGAGAAGAAAGGTTTGAAAGAGATGTGTGAAAGTGACTGTACAGTAAAAAAAAATTGCCATCAATTTATGGAAAAAAAATGACTGTTCGTACCAGTCAAATTTTTTGTTCGTCCCGTACGAATTCGATTTGTCCCATACGATAAAATTTCGTATAGACGAATGAATGAGTCAAAAACTTACGAAGCGTCCTTCCATACAGGCTTTTGACCAAAACGATCGTACAGACGAACACGTGTTCGTCCAGACAATCAAAAATTCAATTCGTTTTAATGGCAGTTGAAAACCGTCCCCCGCTATGAACCGACATGTGTTCGTCTGGACGAACCAAAGGTTCGTACGGACGAAGTTCATATTAAAAAATGTCTTATCCATTCAACCGCTTCATTCATTCATCCCGTCATTTGAAAAATATTTCATCCAGGATGATCGTGACGATCATACATACAAAGTACATTAAAACTCCTCTTAAAATGGTTCAAAATCCCACAGTTTGTCATACTACACAAATTGTCCCGTACGAAACATTTTCGTCTCGGACGATGATGATCACAAATTTATATTTTCACACTAAAAAAAAATAAAAACAAACAAGACAACACTTAAACACAGACTTTTTATGAAGAAAATATCACATTAATGAACTAAAAAACACAATGAAAACAAAACAAAACAAAACAAAAAATATCAATGTTGCAGAAAACATTTTTATCTAAGCATTTAAATCAATCCCTTCAAGCCTTGTTCCTAATGTACTGAAAGTATCAAAGGCTAAAGGTTTTGTAAAAATGTCTGCAAGTTGATTTTCAGTTGAAACATGGGTAAGTTCAATATCTCCCTTGGATACATGATCCCTTATGAAATGTTGCCTTATGTCAATGTGTTTGGTTCTTGAATGTTGAATAGGATTTTTAGAAATGCATATAGCACTAGTATTATCATAATAAATTGGTATAGTGCCTATAGTTAATCCTAAATCAATCAACTGTTGTTTTAACCAAAGTACTTGTGTCACACAACTTTCTAAGGCAATGTATTCAGCTTATACAGTAGATAGGGCCACTGAATTTTGTTTTATACTAGACCATGAAACTAATAAATTTCCAATGAATTGACATGTTCCAAAAGTGCTTTTTCTATCCACTCTACAGCCTGCAAAGTCAAAATCTGAATAACCAATAATTTCAAATGAAGAGCTAAACTTATGATACCAAATTCCTAAGTTCTGAGTTCCTAGCATATATCTTAAAATCCTTTTTACTGCTGTCAAAAGTGATTCTTTTGGATCTGATTGAAATCTAGCACACAAGCAAACACTAAACTGATATCAGGTCGGCTAGCAGTCAAGTAAAGTAAAGATCCAATAATCCCTCTAAATTTATTTTGATCAACAGATTTTTCCATAAGGTCCTTATCCAACTGTACTGAGGAACTCATTGGTGTACTAACAGGTTTAGCATTGTCCATTTCATATTTTCTGAGGATGTCCTTAACATATTTAGATTGGCTAAGAAATGTACCTTCCTCAAGTTGCTTAATGATAAAGCCTAGAAAGTAATTTAAGTCTCCTATTAGACTCATTTCAAATTCACTACTAATTATTTTAGAAAAATCATCACAAAGTTTTTTATTTGAAGAACCAAAAATGATATCATCCACATAAATTTGAACAATGAGTATATCCTTTCCAATTTTTTTCAAAATAGAGTTGTATCCACACTTTCTTTTTAAAAACATCTTTCAAGTAGGAAGGTGCTCAACCTCTCATACCAAGCCCTAGGTGCATGTTTTAATCCATATAATGCCTTTTTCAATTTAAAAACATGATTTGGGTATTTTGAATTTTCAAAACCTGATGGTTGTTCTACAAAAACATCTTCTTCAGTTACCCCATTTTAGAAGACACTTTTCACATCCATTTGATATAATTTGAATCCTTTAAAACAGGCAAAGGCTAGCAAAACCCTAATTACTTCAAGTCTAGCTACAGGGGCAAAAGTTTCTTCAAAATCAATCCCTTCAATCTGATTATACCCCTTAGCAACTAATCTAGCCTTATTTCTAATGACTACTTCTGAGTCATTCATTTTGTTTTTGAATACCCACTTAGTTCCAACAACATTTTGATATTTTAGCCTTGAAGTTCATTCCCAAACTTTATTTCTTACAAATTGATTCAACTCTTCTTACATGGCCAATATCCAAAATTCATCAGAAAGTGCTTGATCAATATTAGTGGGTTCTATAGTAGAAATAAAAGCTGAATGTTGACTTCCTTGTTTAATCCACACCTAATTCTAACACCCTCACTAGGTTCACCTATAATTAATTCCCTTTGGTGGTTTTTAGAAAATCTAAAATCTCTAGGCAAAGGATTTTCTCTCTCCAAATTCGCTTCAACATTTTTTTCCAAGTTTATTCTATCAATCTTTTGGGACTTATCCTCAATCTCATCTTCAAAAATATTTGGCTCTTCCAAATTTCTAGATTCATTAAATACAACATGTGCGGTCTCTTCAATTACCAAAGTTCTTTTATTGAATACCCTATAAGATTTTCCAACACTTGAGTATCCAACAAAAATTCCTTCATCTGATTTTGGATCAAATTTTCCTAAGATAGATTTTCCATTATTATGAATGAACACCTTGAAACCAAAAACATGCAAATGAGATAAATTAGGTGTTCTACCTTTTAGCAACTCGTAGGGTGTTTTATTTAATTAAGATTTTATATTCACCCTATTCAGAACATAACATGTAGTGCTAACCGCCTCAGCCCAAAAATTTCTAGGAAGTGAGTATTCTGCCAATATTGCTCGGGCTGCTTCTATTAATGTTATGTTTTTCCTTTCGACTACCCCATTTTGCTGAGGGGTTCTAGGTGCAGAAAAGTTGTGATCAATTCCTTTCTTCTTACAAAAAATTTCAAATATCTCATTTTCAAATTCTCCTCCATGATCACTTTGTATAAAAAAAATTTCACACCCTAATTTCCTTTGAATCCAAGTCAAAAAATTTCTAAATTCCTCAAATGATTCACTCTTATGAAATAGAAATATAAACCAAGTGAATCTTGAGTAATCATCCACAATAACAAATCTGTATACCTTCCCTTCTAGACTCATAGTTCCAACTGGTCCAAAAAGATACATGTGTAAAATTTCCAATAGTTTACTAGTCCTAAGATCCTTATTGGACTAAAAAGAGGACTTCACCTGCTTTCCTAATTGACATGCATCACAAAGGTGATCCTTAGTAAAGTCTAATTTTGGTATGCCTCTTACTAAATTCTTTTGGGTAATCCTTCTAAAGTTTTTCATGCTAGAATGAAAAAGTCTTCTATGCCAAAGCCATGACTCGTCAGAAATAATTTTCAAACAAAAAGCAGTATGAGTCTGAATGCAATTTAAATCTAGCATATAAATATTGTTTACCCTTTTACCATTTAAAACATCTTTACCATTTAGGCTTAATATGCAGCTAGTAGGAAAAAATTTTACACTATAACCCTTATCACATAGCTGACTTATACTTAACAAGTTATGCTTTAAGCCTTCAACCAATAACCAATTGTCTATAAAAAAGTTTTTAAGATTTCCAATCATACCTGATCCAACCACCTTCTTTGTGGTATTATCTCCAAGTGTAACCTTGCCTCAACTCTTGGCTTCCAGGGTTATGAATTGAGCAGTATCTCTAGTCATATGCTTTGAACATCCGCTGTCCAGGTACCATATGCTCTCACGAGGTCTTGTGTGAGAGCCGTGAGAGCGACCCTGCAAAAATATCAAATGTTAGACCTGGGAAACCAAACAAGTTTGGGTTCTCCTTTTGGCAAATTATAATCAGATACATGTATGATATGTCTAGGTTTATGCATCTTAGGTCTCCACACCAAATTAGTTTTCATCTTCAAGATACAGGTGTGTTCTATATGTCCAAGCAATCCACAATTATTACATTTAACATTAGGAAAAGGATTCCTAAGTCTTCTACCATTTGTTTGTCTTCTAAGAGATTCCATATATTTAGGATAAAATTTAGGATTTGTAAAATCTTCAAGTTTGGGGGGTATCCTATTATCCTTGAAAGCTTTTATTTTCAACTTATAAAATGAATTCATATCCTCCAAGATTTGATTTATATAATTGATTCGATATGTTTTTCTCTCTGATTCATCCTTAAATTTTTAAAATTCTTTTTCAAGATCAGCATAGGATGATTTTAAATTCTCATGATTTTTATTCAAGTCATCAAATTTATCGAGTAGTTTCATGTGTTTGTCAGCTATTAAGGCATGATCTTTCCTAAGGATTTCATGTTCCTTTTGAAGTTCTTCAAATTTTAAACTTAGACTAGCATGCATTTTCTTCATTTTCTTATTTGCATCATTCATGTGTTCAGAAACTTCAAATAATTCATCATAAGTTAAGTCACTTACCTCTTCTTGATCTGACTGATCAAGACTATCTGCCATCAAGCAAAGGTTGGTGACTTCTTCTTCCTTTTCAGTCTCTGATGAATCTGAAGCTGAGTTCACCCAGATAGCTCTTTGAAACTTCTTCTTCGCCTTCTTTACAATTGGTTTCTCCTCTACCTTCTCCTTGCTAGGAGTGGCTTTGAGTTTTGGGCAATCAGTTTTAATATGACCACGTTTCCTGCATTTATAGCAAATTACTTCATTAGAAACCTTGTCATTTCTATTAAATTTACCTCTATTCCATTGCTGGCGTCTCTTCTGCTTCCTTTTCAAAAAGCTTCTGAATTGTATAGTCATTAATGCAATGTCATCTTCATCCTCAGGTTGTGAGTGTTCACTCTCAGACTCTTCCACTTTTAGTGCTATGTTCTTTTCCTTTCGTGGTTCACCTGCATCAATCTTTCTTTGACTAACTCCTTGCTCGTAAGCAATAAGTGAACCAAGAAGATTGTCAATTGAATAAATGTTTGGATCTTTAGACTCTGTAATTGCAGTAATTTTAGCATCATAAGTAGTAGGTAAACAACGAATAATCTTATTAACCATTTCAGCATTCATTAGTTCCCTACCAAGTGCATGCAAAGAGGTATCTATTTGAGTAAATCTTGTGTACATATTAGAGATGGATTTATTAGGTTTCATGCAAAACAGTTCATAATCATGCAACAAGATATTAAGTCTAGATTGTTTAACCTCATTAGTCCCCTCATATGTTATACAAAGTCTATCCCATATGTCTTTTCCACTTTTACAAGTGGAAACCCGCATGTAGTCTTCAGATTTTAAAGCACAAAATAAACTATTTAAACATTTAGCATTTAGTTGTGCTAAGTCACATTCTTCTACAGTCCAGTCTGCAAAAGTGTTTCAACCCTAACTCCATCAACTAATCTAGTTGGTTTTGTATAACCTTCCTGGACTAAGATCCACAAACGATAATAAAGTGATTGTAAGAAAGTAGACATGCATATTTTCCAAAAATCAAAAGGTATATTATCAAACAGTAGAGGTCTAGTAATAGAGTAACCCTCAGGTGTGTTTCGGTTTCCAAAGGTAGCCATCTACGTTAATAAAAAAGTAGTTTAAACTTATGATTTTGAAACAAAGCTCTGATACCACTTGTTGAGTCTAGTGAATAGGTTGTTAAACCTAAGTTAATGTTCCACGACTATCAAGAGGGGGGTGAATTAGTAGTTAAAAATTATCCCTCTTTTTTATGAGTTGAATCAAAAATAATTTTAGTAAATTTTTATAAAAAAGTTTTTCAATCACAACTTTTTAAACAGTAAAATGCGAAAAATAAAAAAAAATTAAAAATAAACGACACACGATTTATAGTGGTTCGGTCTAAATCAGACCTACATCCACTCCCCAGAGGCACCCTTTGAGTATTGCATTAATACCAATAGTGTCTCTCCTTTTGCACCAACAGAAAGGCGGAGAAGCCTTTACAAATACTCATTCCACCACTTCCCGGTGCGGCAGAGGACCGTCGTCCTTTGACACTATCCCCAGTGTTGGGAGAGAACCCTTCGTCCTTTCACACTCTCCTAGTGTGGGCAGAGAACCCTTCATCCTTTCATACTCTCCTAATTTGGGCAAAGAACCCTTCATCCTTTCACACTCTCCTAGTGTGGGCAGAGAACCCAATCTCCTTGACAGATTTCCTCAAAATAAATCTAGAAAGAAGAAAGAAAAGAGTGAAGTAATCTCAAATCACAAGTAGGAAATCTTACCTTTGAACACCAAGTAAAGCCTTCACACTCTAGTGGTAGAAATCCTTCTTTAAATGCTCTCTCTCACTCTCTCCTTGAGTCTTCTTTCAATAGGCACGAAGATCAATGACCAAAAAGATTTGGTGGCAGTCTAATTTGGACTATATATAAGAAAGACAAGAAAAACTGCCCAAAAACTACAAATTTTCAATTCTGTACGCAGTGGATCATCCCGTACCATCGTGGATTGTCCTGGACGATTTTACTTAAAGTGTCGGAAATGATCCTAAAGTATATTGGTACAAACTATGTTCGTACACGATCATCATCACGTACGAACTAGGTTCATCTGATACGAAACTGTTATTCCATAGGTCGATTTCCAAATCCCTACAGGACGTAACCAACTGTGATAAGTCAGTTTGGTTTATCCTGGGATGAACAAGTTTTGTCCTGGACAATTTTATACAGAGAGTTTCGTCCAGAGACGAAGGTTTAAATTCATCCTGTACGATTTTAAATAGAGAGTTTCGTCCATAAACGAATGGTAAATTTCGTCTGGACGAACAGTGCAACGTGAGAATCCAGAGGCGTTCATCCCGGGATGAATATTAAATTCGTCCTGGACGATTAGAACTTAAAAAACTTTTCTCACTGCCTGTTGGATCCATTGCTCTTCTGAGGGTCAATTGACATGATCGTCCCGTATGAACTATGTTCGTCCCGTACGATCAGTTCACAAAAGTTATTCCCCCATATGTGTCTGTTGTGAATATTCACTCAATTACAATCACTCCCTTTCAATTCAAAAATATTTTTAAAGCTTTTAATTTATAAATGATTGGATGCTGAATTTGATTTGAAGTCTTCATAGTTTGGAGTTGATTTTCCTGAAATGTTAGTACACACTAGAGCAAAAACAAATCTTCCAAAAAGTGTTAGGAGATATCTATACATAAAATAATAATATTTGTAATCATCAAAATAATACAAGTTGCAAGAATGTAAAACATGCAAATAGCAACTCTCTTAACAAAATTAGTACAAATTAATACATCACAACTACTATCCCTTTTGACATCACAAAAAGGATTAGGAAGAAATAAACATAAAAAATAACAAAAGCAGCATAATAAAAGATAACATCACATGAAAATAAGCAAACTAAAAGCAGGACGGCCCCTGATCATCTGAAGGTGGAGGTGGTGGTGGTGGATGTGGCTAAAAGTAACTCGAGAAAGTGTTAAACTGCTCTCCAAACCAGGACATATCATCATCGTGCTGATGCTACAGGCGAATAATGTCCTCAGTATGTTGCTGCTTCTGTGTAGCAATGTAAGTCTCAAAATGGGTCTCCCATTAATCGAATTGCTCCACTAGCTAATCCAATTGAGAGTTTTGGCTGAGCGGAGTAGGTGCAGGAACAGGTGCTAGCATTGCCTCCTCCTTAGCTCCCTCAACTTTCTCATCCCCCAGGTGGAGAAGAGTACTATGAAGAATGTGGAAGGAGTTATTGGAGTAGAAAGCATGTTAGAAGTTTGATGGAATAGGATATTGGAGGTTATATTTTGATTATAGGACATAAGCAATGATATGTCCTAGGGCTAGATTTAGCTTCCTCCTATATCCTGGATCACAAATGGTATTCAAATGCTCGATGTAGTAAAAGATTAAACCAGTGGCATTGAATTCTTGATGGGCCAAAATGTAAAAGGTGGTGATCAAAAGAAGATGGGTGATATGAACACGATCACCGGCTTTTGGGATAATGGAAGTGCAAAGGACATATTAGATAGTCCTAACATCTTTGAGCAAGCTGCTAGTCTCTCCAACGTGAAAGTGAGCATTGGTATTTCAAAGAAAGTGGTTGGTCAGAGCCCAATTATAATCAAGATTAGAATATAGTGTGTGGAGTTTATCCCCTGTGGTAGAAAGATGTAAAAGCTCCGTATAATTCTGATATGTGATATTAATAGGGCATCAATTCACATAGGATCTAAGAGAAGTAAAGGCAGGATTTATGCAAGGACTAGAAAAAAATTTGAAAAGCATCTCACAGTTGAAAGGTACAATAAGAGTAAGGAGAAAATATAATGAGGTGTGAGAAAATAGATCAAGTACCGGATATGAGAGAATGTTCGGGTTGACAGACCGGGAGATAGTGATTCCGATCTTCTTGTATCTTTGGAAGGTGGCTTGATCGTTTTCCTCAGTGAATCGAGGATCAAGAGTAGCCCTCAAGGAGCTCTCAGAAGGGTGGCAGGATTGCTTTCCTCCTGCCATAATCAAGAACAGCAATGCAATAGGAAGTATAAGGCTGGTAGGAGAAGAGGGTGTGAGAAAAAATGGTTGGAACCCTCAAATTTAAAGAAACGGCCCGATCGTCCAGTATGATCACAAAATCATCCAGGCCGATCGGGTAAAAAAATTACAAAAGGTGGTCCTATCATCCAGGAAGATTAGATATCATCCGAGATGATTAGACACAACCAATAATCTCGAGGAGTCAAGCTAGACGACCATTGAAAAAGAAGATCATCCTGGCCGATAAGTGGATTGTCCAGGAGGATGCATAATAATGGATCGTACCGGCCAAATTTAAAAATGTTTAAAACATTGCACATGTATCATCCAGGATGAACAGGTGGATCGTCCAGGATGATCACCAATAATTGATTATACCGGTCAAATTTAAAGAGTTAAAACATATTGCCACGTGTATCATCCAGGACAAACATGTGGATCGTATAGGACAATTATCCATAAATTGAGCAAAAGTGGATAACATCATCCAGGATAAAGGGAATCGTCCAGGATGATCATAGATGATTGAAGAAGAAGACAATCAGATCATCCAGGCTGATAATGTATCGTCTAGGAAGATAAGAAGTATAAAGTTCAGAATAGCCAGTAGATGGGATTTTTAAAAGTGAATTGAACTGATCATCCAGGATGATAGGAATATCATCCGGGATGATGTGACAAAAAGTTTAAAATAAAGGATGGATGGAGATGATCATAGAAGGCCCAAAAACATAACAACATCAGAAAGAGATAAAGTTAAAAATATGAAAAAGATAGAAAAGAGGCAAAAAGAAAAGAACAAAAAAAATTTTGAGTTTTCGCAAGGAATGAATATGATAAATGCTCCAAGTAATTGAATTTTTAAAGACTTGTAAGACTAATGAGTTAACAATGTCAAAATCCAAAAATGGTAGAATATCTGATCCTGTTAACCCTAGCTCGGGCATCTTTCAGGACAAAATCATCTTTTGAAAACAAAAGAGCTAACTCAAAACAAACTAATTGGGTAAGAGAAAAAAATCAGTTCAAAACTTGGTTCCAGATAAAACATCTTGTAGAATAATATACCAAAGTAATTTGTCACAATCATGAAATTTGAAATCAAGCCTTTGAAAATATCAAGTAACACATGAATTCTTCTTAGTTTTAAAAGTTTGAAAGAGAAGTAAGCTTGTATTTTGTGTGCTCATTTTATGTCTCTTGTCAATTGAATGGTGCATTTTTCACACCTTTTGATTTTTGATACACTTTGTGTATATTTCAATTTTTGGCGATCATTACGCATCTTTTATTTTGACGTCATTGGCCACTTTTATTTTTGTTGTTTTTCCAAGCTAGATCCCTTTTTCAAAACTCTTAAATACTTTTAGTTGTAAGTAGATCTTCCAGATATTAGAGAAAAAAAACTCACTCTCTAATATAAGGAAGAATAAATTACAAAACAGACTCAAAATCATATGATAAATACAATGACAAGATTTCAAATAATTTAAAAGTTATATAAAGACTTTGAACAATATATATAAGTTAGATTACTATAGCAAGATAAAAAAGATCTTAATTACAAAATCTAGTTGTTAATTTGAGATAGATTTTTGTTTAAAAAAGAAAATTACACCACTAAAAGAGGTTAGAGGGAGGAAAACCATCAACGGTGTTTCTCCCTTTAACTAATTTAAAGATATTTTAAACATTGGCAATAAATCTCCAAAAAACTAGGAAAAAAGATTATAGAGCAAAAAGAAACCAAAGTAAAAAAAATAACTGTAACAATAAACATGAAAAGCTAACACAAAAACTAAGGCAGATAATAATAATAATCAACATAGTAGTAAGCATGCAATCTAGAAATTAATTAATAAGTTTAAGCAACTATGAGTTGTGAGCCTCCGTTGTCCAAGTATCATTTTCTTTCATGAGGTCTTTGGTGAGAGCACACCTACAAAAATCAAATGTCAGATTTAGAAACCCAAAAAGGTTTGGGTCCCTTCTTATGAAAGAAGAATGCATTGTATTTGTGTTATGCTGTGAAACATACAATTTTGATCTCCAAACCCAATATGTACTCTGGTGAATAGTGCAAGTGTGTGAAATGTATCCTAACATGCCACATGAGAAACATCTAACTCCAAGAAAAGGATTTACTAATCTATATGGGTTATAATGCCTCTTCCTAGGTTTTGGCTTTAGATCAAGTGTTGATGTATTCTAATATCTCTCAAATGTGTTCAATTTAGCTTTAAACCTCAAGTTAGCACTTTCTAAATTAACATCCAAATAGTGCTTTTTATGCTCAGATTTTTTAGTATAAGCTTTAAAATCAGATTCAAGTGAGGTTTAAGAAGCTTTCAAAGAATCATGTTGAACAATCAATTCATAATTCATTTTACTTAACTCATCATATTCCTCAAGTAAAGACATGTGATTGCTATCAAGTAGAGTGTGATCTTTACTTAAACTTTTATGCTTTCTTTGCAAATTTAAAAACTCCAAATTTAAACTAGCATGCTTTTTCTTAAGTTTCTTATATGATGCATGAATTCTCTAAATAAATTTCAACTAATTGATCACAGGTTGGTTCACATACCTCTTCTTGATCAGATTGATCAAGATGATCACCCATCAAGCATAAATTTGTTATCTCCTCTTCAGCTTCAGTTTCAGATGAGTCAAATGCAGAATCTATCCATAAAGCTTTTTGGTACTGCTTCTTATCCTTCTTGTATTTGGATTTCTCCTCACCCTTCTTCTTGCTTGGGTGCTCCTTAAGAGTAGGACAATCAACTTTTACATATCCAAGCTTCCTACATTCAAAGAAAACAACATCAAAAGAACTTTTATAATTTTTGTTATCCTTACCTCTTTTCCACTTCTGATGATACTTGTTGTTCTTCCTTAAAAATCTTTTAAATTACCTAATGATGAAGGCAACATCATCGTTGTCAGATCCAGAAGAATCAGTGTCTCTGTTGTTGGCCTTTAGTGCCACAATTTTCTCCTTTTTCTAACCTGCATCAATATTTCTTTGATTCACCCCTTGCTCATAAGCAATGAGTGATCCAAGTAAGTTATCAACCGAATAAGTATTTAAATATTTAGATTTGATAATTACAGTGATATTAGCATCAAAAGAAGAAGGCAAGCATCTCAAAATTTTATTGACTCTTTTATAATTAGATAGCTCTCTTCCTAAAGCATGCAAAGAGGTGACAATTTGAGTAAACCTTGTATACATATCAGAAATTAATTCAGAAGGTTTCATACGAAAAAGTTTATAGTCATGCAATAAAATATTCTGTTGCAAATTCAGGTATATGAACTATGTTTTGATGATTGGCAAACACTCTTACTTGACTTGGACTTTCTTTTTACTACTGACTTTTCAGGAATCAAATATCGAACAGAAAAACGGAGCCAGCTCAAGATGGGGTAGATTAGGGTTGAGTCAGTCTGTAATTTTATTTTTCCCCTCTTGAGTCAATTATAATATTTGGTGTGACTAATGATAAGTAACCCTACACACACACACTTGAGAGACTTAAAATTTCTATTTTACTCATAATCGCCAAGGACGATATGCTTTTACATCGTCCTGGTACGATCGAGTGGCGGTTAAATAGGAAAATCTAATCAAGGGTCTTAATTAAGGCAACCATCATTACCAAATCGGCCATGGATGATTATGTGTTATCGGCCAGACGATAAGGCGCAAAAGAAAGAAATCTGCTTGTCATAAATAATTAAGGATATATGTATTTTTGGTAATCGGTTAGGCACGAGTCTAGGATCAGGCCTGGACGATATTCACAATTATGCCTTAACTTGATCAGACAATCAAGGAGGTATATTAAGGATGATTTGATACGATCATCATCATCCTGGATGAGCCGAAGGAGTCGGCCAGAACGATCTATTCAAAAACTTTAGTAACTTCTGTACGATTTTAATCGGCCAGGATACATTCAGGTGATGTGCTGGACGATCAGGGATCGGACAACTTGATAATTCGCGGCGAACTGCTCGGATGATTTCCTCTAATTTGAAGCATGCGCCGGTCTTGTCCTGGGATGTATACGATCGTTTATGTAGATCGTCCTGACACGATTCAAGCCAATTTTCCAATCGTCCAGTTTGCATTCAGAGGCGATGCTCTGGACGATTCTCATGGGATCTTGTACTGATCGGCCAGGACGAATTTCCCATATCGTCCTGGACATATTTCGACAACTTAAATTAATGAGCTCCTTTGAAGCTTCTTTCTATTAAAGCTCTTTGTTCATATTTTGTTGAAATCTTTTGCTGCTGCCTTAACCTAAGAAGACCGCTTGAGAGAGAAAGAGATAGAGAGAGAGAGATGAGAGAGAGAGATAGAGAGAGAGAGAGAGGACTTGTTGAGGGGGAGCTTTTGGGGGCATCACAAGGGTTTCTTCAGGATCACTCTATGTCTTCTTCGTCTAGAGTTTCTTAGTTCCTGTGGAAGGGTTGTAGAGGGTAAGGATTCAGGCAACTAATAGTGGTTCTCTGCCAGCTTCTTACGAGGAAGCCAAAAGGGAGATAGGTTCTCTGCCTTGTCTGGGGTGGCCAAACAAGAGGTCTTTTGTAAAGGCTTCTCAGCCTAGCTTGGCGGGCTAAAGGAGAGTCACGATTGTAGATGTAAATACTCGGAGGGTGCCTCCGGGGAGTGGCTATGAAGGTCGAGATTGATCGAACCCTTATAAATTTTTCTTGCTTCCGAACTTATTTGTTCTCGTGGTGTGATTTTAGTTTATGTGATTTTACTTCTTTGTGAAAAAAAATTTTAAAATACCAATTCACCCTCCCCCCCCCTCTTGGTTAGCTTGGGCCAGTTCTATAGGGCTTAACATCCTTAACGAACTTTCATATTCAACCTAGATTTTTTAACTTCATTGGTTCCTTCATAAGTTACACACAATCTATCCCAAAATTCTTTTCCAGTTGCACAAGTTGAAACACGCATATAATCTTCAGATTTCAAAGAACAGAAAAAATAGTTCAAGCATTTTGCATTAAGTTATGCTAAATCTCTTTCATAAAAGGTCCATTCAATAAAAGGAACTTCAATTTTAATTCCATTAAGTTCACGAGAAGGTGGTGTATAACCTTCTTTAACAAACATCAACTTACGATAATCAAGCGATTGTAAAAATATAGACATGCGAGTTTTCTAAAAATTAAAAGGAATATTATCAAACAAAGGCGGTCATGTAATAGAATATCCTTCCGTTGTATTATGATTATCAAAGTTAGGCATCGATCAAAATTCAAAAGTTTTCAAAAACTTATTTTTATGAATCCTGCTTTGATACCACTTGAAAGTTTATTAGGGATGTTAAGCCCTTATGAACTTGTCCCAAGGCTAACTAAGAGGCGGGTGAATTGGTATTTTTAAGAAATCTTTTGATCAAAACACAATCTTAAAATAAAAATCAAGATTCACCACATAAATTTAGAGTGCGGAAATTAAATGTGAAAGTAGTAATAAAGAACATAAAAATTTATAGTGGTTTGATTAACATGACCTACGTCCACTCCTCAAAGGCGTCCTCCGAGTATTACACTAACCTCAAAGTCTCTCCTGTTGTCCCCACAACAAGGTGGAGAAGCCTTTATAAACCCCCTTTTCACCAACCCAGGTGAGGCAAAGAACCCAACTCCTTTTCTTCCTCTAGAAGTAGGCAGAGAATCCAACTCCTTTTGCTTCCTCCTGAAGCAGGCAGAGAACCTTGATTACATGCTGAAGTTTACCTCTCTAGAACCCCTAAGGAACTAAGGATGATGACTGGAGAAGAAGACAATTGATCCTTGCTAGGAGCAACCTTTGTGAACTCCCTCAAAAACTCTTCCTCATAAAATCCTCTCTCTCTCTCCCTTGCTCTCCCTCTCCTCTTGGATCTCTCAGAATAAAACAATAATAAAATAAGTTCTAAAGGTTAGAACAACAGCTCTTAAATAGAAGAGCTTCAGAATAGTTCATAATTGCAACTTGCCGACTTTATCATCCAAGACGATGTCAATATCATCCTATATGATCAGTGCAATTTAAGCTTAATCAGCCAGGATGATCGGGGTTGATAAGAAGAAATTTATTCATATCATCTAGAATGATAACATATTGTCTTATACGATTAGTACAAATTGTGGAATATCATCCTGAACATCGCCTAAATAAGAGCTATCTGATGTACAATGGTCTAGTGGGTTATATAGGTTGATCTTGCAATCGTCCAGACGATGTGATCAAGCAATCAAACCTTAATTTCTTTCCTTAATTATCAGATTAATTTAGGTATAATTGTGCTGCTTCATCCAGGATGATGTCCAAAAATAAAGAATACCTAAATAGATCTGGCGGGTGATTCTTTCTGATTTGAGCCTATCATCCCAGCAATTACTAACATCATCCAGGACGATCTGCTTAATGACAGCTGCCTTAACCAGGTGCCCTAATTAGGGTTTTTATTTTCAGCTGATCATCCAAGATGAATGTTGGATCATCCTGGACGATGTGAGCAAAAATAGAGAACTCTAAAAGCAGTTAGAAAAATTCTCTCAAGTGTGTGTGTGCAAGGTTACTTAGCATCAGGAACCACTTTGATTATAATAGACTCAAGAAGAAAAAAAGGGTTTACAAATTGACTCAGGTGACTACCTAATCTTGAGCTAGTTCAAATTGCAGTCTGATCTTGTGGACCTGAAAAGTTAGTAGGCAAGACAGTCGTAGAGAAATAGAAGTATTTATTATCATCAAAATCATATTCCTTGACAAATAGATTTGCAACATATGCATCATGTTTTTCTCTCTATTCCTTTAGCTATTAAAACTTGGACTTATTTTGATGATATTTTTAAATTGAATTGCTTCAATGCTAAAATTTTTATTAATGCTATGCTTAATGCTTTGTTTATTAATTCCAAAGGTCACATCAAAAATATTATTCCTTCTCTTATTTTGTGGAATTTATGGTTGGATAGGAATAATTCCCTCTTCAACGGTGTTGGTATGAACCATAATAGAATTATCCAGAATGTGAAAGATATGGTTTTGGCTCTTTATAATGTTAAGCTACTCTCTATCAAGAATTTTAAAAAAAATTATTTTATTGCTTCTAATTTAGGTTTTTTGTTGGAGGCTGATCACCTCTCTAGAGAACCTAGGCTTATTTATTGGAACAAACCTCATTATACTTTTATAAGTTGAATGTGGATGGTGCTAACTTTTGGTTGGGTTGTGGTGGTGTTATCAGGGATTTTCATGGTAGTTTCATTATGGCTTTTGCTAGTCCTTTGCAAAATTGTGATGATAACTGTGCTGTCATCTTGGCTATTCTTCATGGTTTAAGATTATGCATTTCTCTTAATTTAACTAACATTGATATTTAAGTTGATTCCAATTATTGTTTTCAATTTTTAAATTCTTTTGAGGACATGGTGTGTAATTCTACGTTCTTTAATCTAGTGAGAGATATTAAAAACTTGGATATCTTTATGAACTATTATTTTTCTCTTACTCATAAGAAGGAAATGTATGTGTTAACTAGCTTGCCTATTAGGGGTGTGGCTTGAATTATTTTTACTGATTTTATCAGTATTAACATCCATGTTCCACTGAAAGGTCTTTTAAGATTAGATAAAATTGGTATACCCAATGTTAAACCTTAATGTTTTTCTTTGGATGGAGCCTTTGGTCATAGTTTTTTGGGTCCTGGTATCTCCTACTCTGTTGTTTTCAGCGGATTCTTGCCTGTGTTGGATTTATTTTCTGATGCTTGGTCTCTGTTTATGTTGCATTCCTACTGCTTGGTCTTGTTTTGTTTTGTCCATATATCTTATTCTTTGCAGCTTTATTCTGGGTTCTGGCGTTCCAATCTTGTCTTTGGTTCCTGCTATATTTTTGTTGTTCCCTGGATGGTTGGGTCTCCTCTCTGTTGCCTTCTTTCCAATCGGGTCGTGGGTTCTGTTTGGTGGTTTTTGGTGCTAGCCTTTCCCTATGTCTGGTTCCCTATGTGCCTTGTGGGGGTTGATTTCTCTCTAGAGATACATGTTTCTTTCCTTATTATGTTAGTGAATGTACTTTATTTTGTTCTAGTGTTTTTGAACTTTTGTTGGTGTTTTTCTATGGTTTGTACATTTTAGCTGAGAGTTTTGTTGCTATAGGCTTGAACTGTGATTGCACTGGTTTGTTTATTGATAGTTTTCCTATTTATTGCTCTCCTACCATTAGGTGTTGTTGTGAGACCTAGTTTTGGCTGTATTTTATGGATGTGGGTATCTATGGGAGTAATGTTGAGGACTAAGGCAATATTCATTTTCTCTATTTTGGTTTTGGTTTGGGTTTCTCCTATTGTGGGGTTATTGGGTTGCCTTTGGTTGCCTGGTGTGGTTTCTAGGGCATCTCCTGGTTTCTAGGTTCTTTACATATAGTTGTTGGTGTTGGTTTGGGGCCATGTTGCGGGTTGGTTGTTGGTGTTGGCTTTGGGCCCTTTTATGGGTTTTACTAGTGGATAATGTGACCTTTAACTTTTCTTTTGTGCTGGTTTGCTTATCTATCTAGGAATTCTTTTGTTAGTGTGTGGGAGGCTCTATTTTCTCTCTCTGTGAACCTGGTTTGCACTGTTCTGGGTTGATTGATAGGGTGTGGTTGAATGTGTTTGGAGGTAGGATTGAGTGGCATTTGGATTACTCAAGTGATGAATTCTAGTTTCAATTTATTCTGAGCTCTATCAACTTGTACCCTTGTTTGGGTTTTATGTGGTGGAATGATTTTGGTGGGTGTCTTTTCATTCAGATCCTTCAGTGCTGCTTCTTTATTTCTCTGGGTTATTTTAGGATGTCTTGTTGTTTTTGCTTCCTAGCTTTGATGGATTAGATTTTATTTGCTAACTATTACTATCTTAATTATTTATCTAATCTGGCTAATGTTGTATTCCATCTAGTTGGCAATCATAACTCTATTTGATTTGGTAGTTTGAGCTATTCTCTTGATGAATTTTCCTTTTCTGTTATTATAATTTATTTGTTCTTTTTTAAGAATGCATAAAATTTTATTAAACAATAAAACAATTACAAACTACAAATAGATTTGCATTCCTCCTTTAACAAACATAAAAAATAAGGATAAATACTACACATTCTAATATCATCCCAAAGAAAATCATAATTAAAAGCAATGTTAGCACACAGGTCGACTAACTTATTACAACCTCTATCCACCCAATTAAACATAACAAAATTAAAATCTCTCAATCCATAAGAGACCTCCAATTGATTGTCAATATCACCATGTATAGAATTCTTGCAACACCTTTGAAGAAGTTTGAAGACATTATCATTATTATCTTCAACAGTGATACATTTATAGTCAAGCATCCATTTTTGCAAATGCTGATCTAGAGACTGAACAGCAAGCAAGTCCAATTGACTTACATCCCAATGAATACCACTAAAACCGAAGGCACATAAAAACCTTCCTTTATAGTCTATAAACACACCTCCAATACTATCCTTGTATGATGAAAGCAAGCACACATCCACATTCACTTTAATCAAGTCGGGAGGAGGAGGAGGAGGATGCCAAAAATTTTTCAATAGCCTATTAGACTGATTAACATCCTAGATTCCCGATGAAAGCTTAATCATAACTGGATTGCTTGAAATAGAAGACATCGTAATTGTATTTGAAGCAATAAACAAATTACTTTCTTCACCATCACCATAAATTCCATTACTTCTTAATTTCCATGACAGAAAAAACACTTTGCAATACATTCTTCCCAAAACAGATTGCTTAGAAGTACATTGATTCAACCATCTGCAGTAGTCATCAAAGTTATCAAAAACAAGAATTATAAATCCCCATTTATTCAAAATATGAATTAATTTCAAACAACCCACAACCCCATGCTCATAATCTTCATTCTTTAAATAGCCTCTAGGCTAAGAATTTGTTTCAATCATTTTCCTTTGTAACAAAAAATTAAAAGTAGAAATTGCCTTGTGAAATATTCTCCGCCAGAAATTCTCAACTCGAGAATTCAAATTTAGGTTTTTCATCTATCCCCAATACATTATTAAAGAATCATTACAAACCATAGCATTATAAGTAAGGCAAGATGGTCTTTCTGGTCATCTGGTTCAGCAGCTCCACCTGGTCTTCTAGAGAATTTAAATAAATCGTTATTTTATTAATCAGCAAAATAAGCTCTTCACCGAAGTAATTTTGCAGCATCTCCAAATTCAATGAACCATTAATAATAAAATTCTCTACCAGCATATCAAAATCAATATTGTTAGAAATAAAGGTTGGCCAATTGATGGGACTTTTGTAAAGAATCCAAGTATCCTTCAGCACATTAATAGATCTTCCATCTGCAATTCTCCATCTTGTAATGGGTTCAAGAGATTTGGCACCGTCAGAAATTTTTTTCCAAGCAACAGAAAACTATTTTTTCAAACAAGAATTCCAAGCTCTAGACCCATATTTAGTATATTCTTTCTATATTAGAATTTTGTGGAACTGCCCCTAAATGACTGGATCCACATTTCCATTTCTTTCCCCCCCCAAATTCTATCGTAGATTCACTGTATTTTGACTAAAGTTTGATACACTCTTTCTCTTTCTTTTCTATTTCTTCTTTATTTGAATTCTTTATTTGTATTGTATATTGTAATACATATATAGTTCTAGTTCGATATTCTAATACATAGATCATAGATAACCCGATCTTTTAGTTCAAGATCATTTGTTTTTGCTTGAAATGAAATTAGAATTAGGAACTACAAACTAAAATGCATACAATGTCTTATTCAATAAAGAATCTCAATCATTAAGATAAGTCCATGCCAACTTAGCTCTTACCGGACCAACAAATTTTAAACAAGAATGGAGACCCCTACCACCCAATTCAATTGGTTTGCATAACACACCCCAATTCAATTGTCGTCCTATTTATGCCAAATAAATGTCCTACACATCTTATCAATATCAGCAAGAATACTCTTAGGAACAAGAGAATGAGTCAATTGAAAAATAGGAAGAGCCAAGATAACAGATTTAATAAGAATAATCTTTCCTTGGAAATACATAAACTTATTACCCCAACTATTAATTTTCCCCAATGATTTCTCAAATAAGCCGTGAAAGTCAGCACGAATATGCCTTCTTAAGGAAATCTTCACACCCAAATAAGTCATCTCTTTTACTGGTCTAAGTCCCATGATAAGAGCAATACTTCTCCTTTTCTTCTTTTTTATAGCTTTACCAAAGAGAATCACTAATTTATTATAATTTATATGCTGACCCGTCCATTCATAGAAATCCACAAGTGTTCTCCTTACCTCTTTTACAATTTTAATACTTGATTTAGAAAAAATTACAATATCATCTGCATAAATCAAATGAGATATTCTTGGGATACTTGAATATAATTTGATCCCCACCAAATCTCTTTTATGAATCAAAGCATTAGATAACAATTGAGAGCATAAAATGAACAAAAAGAGAGACAGTGGACATCCTTGTCGGAACCCACTCTTAGCCATAATCCACTTGGAGTAATTGCCATTAATCAAGACTAAAAACTTAGCATCCACCACAGATTCCATAATCAACTTAGAATATTTCAAAGGAAAACTGAAATACCTCAAAACTTGTTCCAATGTAGACCACCCCATACTATCATAAGCTTGCTCCATATCGATCTTGAATGAAACCGAGCCTTTCGTGGATTTAGAAAATCTAAATCTGTGAAAAACTTCATGATCCATTAGAATATGTTCTGAAATTGACCATCCCTTCAAAAATGAAGCTTGTTCTTTGGAGATGAGTTTAAGAATCATACCGTACATTCTATTTAAAAGAATTTTAGCAACCAACTTATATATAGATTTGCATAAGCTAATCGGTCTAAAATGAGCTCATATTGAAGGATTTTCAACCTTTTGGAATTAACACTACTACAGTTTCCTTCCATTCTAAATCCATAGATCCCGTAAAAAAAACATGATAAATAGCATTCCAAATGTCATTTTTAATTATTGCGTATCTGTTTTCAAAAATAGAATTTTGATGATAACAAACACTTCTTTTTTACTTTGACCGCCTTGCCTACTAATGTTTCAGGACCACAGGATCGAGACTGCAAGTTGAACCAGCTCAAGATTTGGTAGATTAGGTTTGAGTCAGTATGTAATATACTTTTTCCCTTTCTTGAGTCAAATGTAATCCTTATGATGTATGATGCTAGGTAACCTTGCACACACACACACACCTGAGTGAATTTTTTTCTGTCTAAACTTAGAGTTCTCTATTTTGAGTAAATCATCTAGCACATCGCTCTAGTCATCCAGAAGAAATCAAGGTTTTTGAATTGATCGTCCTAGCCGATCCTGTGATCGTCCAGGACAATATAATTGTATCAATCAACCTTGATTACTTTTCTTAATCTCCAAATAAATTTAGGCATAATTGCACAGCATCGTCCAGGATGATGTCCTAGACAATAATTAAAAATAAATCTTCCTAAACTGATCTGGCGGCTAATTCTTTCTGATTTGAGCCTATTATCCCGTACGATACACTTATCGTCTAAGATGATATGCTTAATAACAACTGCCTTAACCAGGATTCCCTAATTAGGGTTTCTGAAAATAAGTTTTTGAAAGCTTTTAAATTTTCAATCCATGGCTAATTTTGATAATCTTAATTCTGTGGAAGGGTATTCTATTACCCGGCCACCTTTGTTTGATAATATTTCTTTTGATTTTTGGAAAACTCGTATGTCTACATTTTTGCAATCGATTGCCTATTGCATGTGGATTCTAGTTAAGGATGGTTATACACCTCCAACTGGCAAACTTAATGATATTATTATTTCTCTTCCTTTTTCTGAATGGACTCTTGATGATAGAGATTTAGCTCAACTTAATGCAAAGTGTTTGAATTGCTTTTTCTGTGCTTTAAAATATGAAGATTACATGTGTGTTTCAACTTGCACAACTGGTAAAGAGATTTGGGATAAATTGTGTATTACTTACGAAGGAACTAAAGAAGTTAAGCAATCTCATTTGAATATTTTATTGCATGATTACAAACTTTTTCGTATGAAACCTAATGAAATAATTTCTGAAATGTATACAAGGTTTACTCAGAATGTTACTTCATTGCATGCATTAGGAAGAGAACTTACAAACTATGAAAAAGTCAAAAAAAAAAATTAAGATGCTTGCCTTCCTCTTTTGATGCTAAAATCACTGCAATTTTTGAATCTAAAGATTTAAATACCTATTCAATAGATAACTTACTTGGTTCACTCATTTCTTACGAGCAAGGGGTGAACCAAAGAAATCTTGATGCAGGTGTAAAAAGGAAGGAGAAAATGGTGGCACTTAAGGCAAACGACTTGGACACTAACTCTTTCGGGTCTGAAAGAGATGATGTTGCCTTAATCACAAGGTAACTTAAGAGTTTTCTAAGGAAGAAGCACAATCATCATCAAAAGTGGAATAAAGGTAAGGGCAACAAAAAATTTAAGAATTTTAATAATATAATTTGTCTTGAATACAAGAAGCTTGGACACGTTAAAGCTTATTATCCTACGCTTAAGGCTCACCCAAGTAAGGAGAAGGGTGAGGAGAAACCAAACTTCAAAAAGGATAAAAGCAAGAAGCGGTTCCAAAGGGCTTTCTAGGCAGACTCTGCATCGGACTCCTCAGAAACTGAATCAGAAGAGGAGACAACAAATCTGTGCTTAATGGCTGACAATCATCTTAGTCAAAGTGACCAAGAAGAGGTATGTGAACCAACTTATGATCAATTATAAGAAATTTGTTAGCACATGCATGCATCATATAAAAAACTCAAAAAAATCTCATGCTAGTGTGAAAGTGGAATTTTTAAATTTACAAAAGGAGCATGAAAATCTTTTAAAATATCACTCCCAAATTGATAGCAATCACATTACTTTACTTGATAAATTTGATGCATTAAATAAAAATTACACTAAATTAACCAATGCACATGATTCTTTAAAATTGTCTCATGCTGAGTTAGAAAAAAATTTAGTAAATCTCAAAGCTTTTGAAAATAAATCACTACATGCTTTTCAAAACTTAAAAAAAAAGCTTCACCATAGGAGTAGATTACTACATCCTTTTTCTAGTGTTAGATGTTTTTCATGTGGCATGCTAGGACATATCTCACACACTTGCACTGTTCAACATAGTTCACATTGGGTTTGGAGACCCAAGTTACATGATTCACAGCATGCATTTGCATTCAACCTTCCATAAGAAGGAACCCAAACATATTTGGGTTCCTAAATCTAATATTTGATAATTTTATAGGCAAGCTCTAACAAAAAGCCTCATGAGAGCATGTGGTACCTAGATAGCGGATGCTCTTGTCATATGACTGGCGATGCCAATCAATTCATTTTGTTAGATACCAGGATAGGAGGCAATGTTTCTCTTGGAGATAACACCACCAGGAAGGTGGTAGGCTCAGGTATAATTGGAAATTCCAATAACCTTCTGATTGAAAATGTTTTTCTTGTAGATGGACTGAAACACAACTTGTTCAGCATCAGTTAGCTTTACAATAAGGGCTTCATCATAAAATTTTTGGTAAATTCATACATTATCAGCTTGAATAATAACACTATTTTACAGGGAAAGTGGATCAATAATGTTTACATGCTTGATTTAAATAATATTGAATGTGCTGCTTCATTTTGCTTAAAAATTATTGTTGGTGATTCATGGTTGTGGCACAGGAGATTATGTCATGCCAGTATGAAAACCCTTAGGAAAGTGACCCAAAAAGACTTAGTTAGAGGTGTCCCCAAACTTAAGTTTTCAAAAGACCACCTTTGTGATTCCTGTCAATTAGGAAAGTGAGTCTACACCACTTTTCACTCCATTAAGGACATTAGCACCTCTAGACCTTTAGATGTCCTTCATATGGATTTGTTTGGACCCATTAGCACTGCCAGCTTAGGAGGAAAAGTCTATGGTTTTTTTATTGTCGATTACTACTCGAGGTTCACTTGGACTAGATTTTTGTCACACAAGAATGAGTCTTTTGATGAGTTTAGAACCTTCTTCACTTGGATCCAGAAAAAGCTAGGTTGTGAGATTTTGACCATCCATAGTGACCATGGGGGAGAGTTTGAAAATGAGAGATTTAGAGACTTTTGTGAGAATAAGGGAATTAGCCATAACTTCTCAGCTCCTAGGACCCCTCAGCAAAATGGGGCAGCTGAAAGGAAAAACCTGCCTTAGTGGAATCCGCTAAAGCCATGCTTGCTGAATATTCACTTCCAAAATACTTTTGGGCTGAAGCGGTTAACACAACTTGTTATATGTTAAATAGGGTGAATGTTAGAGCCAAATTAGATAAGACACCCTATGAGATCCTTAAGGGTAGGACACCCAATCTTTCGCACATTTATGTCTTTGGTTGTAAGGTTTTCATTCACAATAATGGAAAGTCTCACTTAGGAAAATTTGACCCAAAATCTAATGCAGGAGTGTTCTTAGGGTATTCCAGTGTCAGGAAGTCTTTTAGGGTGTTTAATAAGAGGACATTGGTGTTGGAAGAGACTACTCATGTAGTATTTAATGAATCTGATCTTAGGAAGCCTAGAGTTGAGGATGATGATGATGTTGGAGAAATTACCACTGGAGTAAAAAATTTGGAGAAGAGGGTAGACCCCCAAAACACTGGAGTAGGAGAGATTACACAAGGAGCAGAAAATGAAGATCTGGAGGAAAGGGTTGAACTCACACACACTTTGCCAAGAGATTGGATATACTATTCGAGTCACCCCAAAGAACTGATCTTAGGAGACCCTTTTGAAGGAGTTAGGACTAGGCATTGACTTAGGAAGGAAGTGAACCACTTTGCCTTTATCTCAATGACTGAACCCAACAACATCAATCAAGCCCTTTCCGATGAGTTTTGGATCTTAGCCATGCAAGAAGAGTTGAAGCAATTTATTAGGAATGATACATGGAAGCTTGTAGAAATACCAAAGGGACAAAGTGTAGTTGGAATCAAATGGGTCATTAAGAATAAAATGAATGATTCTGGTGTAGTGGTTAGGAAAAAGGCAAGATTAGTGGATAAGGGGTACAACTAAATAGAAGGGATTGATTTTGAGGAGACCTTTGCCCCTGTAGCTAGATTGGAAGCCATTAGAGTGCTATTAGCCTTTACCAGATATAAGGGATTTAAGCTTTTTTAAATGAATAATAAGAGTGCCTTTTGAAATGGGCTAATAAAAGAGGATGTGTTTATAGAACAACCCCCGAGTTTTGAGAGTTCCCAATTTCTAAATCATATTTTTAAATTAAAAAATGCCTTATATGGATTAAAACAGGCACCCAGAGCTTGGTACGAGAGGCTTAGCACATTCTTACTAGAAAGGAAGTTTGTTAAGGGGAGCGTAGACATCGCCCTTTTCCTGAGAAAAGTAGGAGATGAATTACTCATTGTTCAGATCTATGTCGATGATATACTTTTTGGATCTTCAAATAAAAGACTATGTGATGAATTTTCTAAAATAATGAGTAAGGAGTTTGAGATGAGTATGATGGGAGAATTATCCTACTTTTTGGGGTTTAGTATTAGACAATTGGATGATGAAACTTTTCTGAGCCAAACAAAATACATAAAGAACATCTTGAAGAAATATGAAATGGACAAAGTCAAGCCAATTAATACTCCCATGACCATAGGAAATCAGTTGGACAAGGACCCAAAAGGAAAATCAATTGATAAGAAGAAGTACAAAGGGATGATTGGATCTTTACTTTACCTGACTGCTAGCCGACCTGATATAATATTTAGTGTTTATCTCTATGTTAGATTTCAAGCTGATCCCAAAGAATCTCACCTAACTGCTGTTAAAAGAATTCTTAGATACCTTCTAGGAACCAAAAACCTAGGAATATGGTACCCTAGGCACATCACTTTCTTTGAGATTATTGGATTTTTTGACTCTAACTTTGCTGGATGTAAGGTGGATAAAAAAAGCACTTCAGGGACCTGTCAATTCATAAGATAATCTTTAGTCTCCAGGTCTACTAGAAAGCAAACTCAGTTGCACTTTCCACTGTTGAAGCTGAGTACATTGGTTTAGGAAGTTGTGTGGCCCAAGTCCTTTGGTTGAAGCAGCAAGTTCTAAATTTAGGATTACCTGTAGGCACAATTCTAATCCTTTGTGACAACATTAGTGCCATCTACATTTCTAAGAATCCTATCCAATATTCAAGGATCAAGCACATAGACATAAGACATCACTTCATTAGAGACCATGTGACCAAGGGAGATATTGAGGTACACCTTTACTAAATCACTGACCTTCGACACTTTCAGTACATTAAGGACCAGATTGAGTGTGATAGACATAAACGCATGAACTTGATTTCTACTGATTCCTATTCTATATTTTTATTTGTTATTTTCTTTCTGTTTTTCTTGTGCATGTTTTTGATTTATTTCTCTTGCTTTTAGACTCTGCTGAATCGATATCTTATGCCTTGTTTTTTTTATTTTGAAAATTTGTAATCAATAATTACATCTATAAATTAGTTAAAGGGAAGAACACTATTAATTGTTACCTTCTCTCTAACTTCTTTTAGTGAGGTAATTTTCCTTTCTAAACAAAAATCTATCTCAAATTAACAAATGGATTTTGAAATTGAGAATTTTTCAATCTTGCTACAGTAATCTATTTTATATTTAATATTCAAAGTCTTTATTTTACTTTTAGATTTTTGTAATCCTGTCATTGAAATTATCATATAATTTTTAATTCTATTTTGTGATTCATTCTTCCTTATATTAGAGAGTGAGTTTTTCTTCTCTCATATCTAGAAGATAAAATCACAACTAAAAATATTTAAGGATTTTGAAAAAGGGATCTCGCTTGCATAAAAATAAATGAAAAAAAAAGTTGCAAATGATGCCAAAAACAAAAGATGCACCAAGTCGCCAAATTGAAAAAATTTATACACAAAATTTATCAAAAATAAAAAAGATGCGCAAAGCGCCAATCAAATTGACAAGAGGCATAAAATAAGCCCACCAAAAGCAAGCTTCTTCCCTTTCAAAATTTTTAAATCTTAGAAGATTTCATGTATCACTTGATATTTTTTCAAAGGCTTGACTTCGAACTTCTGATTGTAACTAATTACTTTGATATATTATTCAATAAAATATTTTTCTGGAACAAGTTTTTGAACGGGTATCTTCTTCTAAACTAATTGCCTTTTTTTTATTTAGATTCTTATTTTTAAAAGTTAATTTATCCTAAAGAAGGCTGAGTTAGGGCTAATAGGATCGATTGTTCTACTGCTTTTTTAGATTTGGATGATGTTAACTAATTGATTTTGCAAATTTTTTAATTCAATCATATGGAAAAGTTATCGTATTCAGTATAAAAAAACTCTGTGTTTTGTGTTTTTTTTTTGTTCATTTTTCGTATCTGATTTTCTATTTGTTTTTATTATTTTTATTATTTTTGGGCTTGATCTGATCATCTCCATCCACCCTCAATTTTTCAAATTTTTCACATTGTCTTGGACGAACCTCATATCATCCTGGACGATCGGTTCCATTCACTTCTCGAATGCATCTGTTGATTGTTCTATTTATCTACTGTTTATCATCCTGGATGATGTATTATCGTTCTAGACGATATGATTTTCCTCTACATCAATTATCTTTGATCATCCTGGAAGTTCCTCTTTTCATCCTGGACGATGTCTTTGATTCTGCATAATTATTGGTCATCATCCCGTACGATCCACCTATTCGTCCTGGACGATACAAGTGGACATACATTTAATAAGTCTGAAATTCGGCTGGTATGATCCATTAATAGAGAACCATCCTGGACGATACACATGGCAGTGCCTTTAAACATTTTAAATTCAACCAGTACGATCAATAATGTATCATCATCCTGGACAATCCAAATATCATCCAGGATGATCTGCTTTTTTCAACGATCGTTTGGATTGTCGCCTCAGGATGATCGCCTGTGTCTTATCGTCCTAAATGATATCTAATCGTCCTGGATGATACGAACAACTTTTTGACTAATCATCTTACCTCAATTATTGCATCAGATCATCCTGGACGATCTGGCCAAGTCTTTAAATACCGACCTTTCCAGCCATTTTTTCTTACATCCTTTCTCTCCACTTAACTCTATTTTCTCCTTTCTCCATATTTTGTGCTAATGGCTGGTGGCAAACATTCTCGTCAAGTTGCAGGAAGTTCCTCGAGGGCCACCTTGGATCCTCGCTTCATGGAGGCGGAAGATCAAGCCGCCTATCATCATTATAAATCAGCTGGCATCACCATGTCTCGCTCAATCAATCCCAACCAAATCTCTTATCTGGTACTTGATCTTTTCTCGCACACCTCTCTTTGTTTTATTCTAACGCTCGCAGTCCCCTTCAATTCTGAACTATTGTTTGAATTTTTTGCGAGCCTTAGAATTAATTCTGTTTTCACCTCTCTTGGCTCGTATGTGAATCGACGCCCTGTCGAGATCACATATCAAGATTATGTATAATTGTTACAGCTCTCCACCATAGGAGACAAACTTCACACTCTCTGCTCTGATCTTGATTATGACTGGGCTCTAGCCAATCACTTCCTTTGAAACACCACAGCCCACTTTCATGTTGGTGAGACTAGCTCTTTACTCAAAGATGCTAGGACTGTTCAACATATCCTTCGCACCTCTATAATCACAAAAGCTGGTGATCATGTCCACATTACTCCTCTTCTTTCAATCACCACCTTCTACATTCTAGCCCATCACGAATTTAGTGCAACTGATCTAATTTTTCGTTACATCGAACATTTGACCATAATTCATGATCCAAGTCATAGGAGAAAGCCTAATCTTGCCCTAGGACATCTCATTGCTTGTCCTAGAATCCAAATACAATCTCCAATACCCTGATCCTCCAAATTTCCAGCCTGCCTTTTACTCCAACAACTCTTTCAATGTCCTTCATAGTACTCGTCTTCATCCAAAGGACGAGGAACCTCAGGGGGCCAAAGAGGAGGAGGCTCACATACCTATACCTGCACCTGTTTCGCTTTGCCAACACTCTCAGCTAGACCAGTTGGTGGAGCGCTTTGACCAGTGGGAGGCCTGATTAGACACATTCGTTGCTACTTAGCAGCAACAGCATGCTGAGGACTTATCTCGTTTTGATGCCTACGTCACTCACCAGCAGCAGCAGCATGACTAGGACATGGCCTCGTTTGGAGCGCAGTTCGCCAATCTGACTAGGTACTTTCATTAGCCTCCACCACCACCTCCTCCTTCCGATGACTAGGGCCCATCATTTTTTTAGTTTCTTTTGTTGTAGTTTGTTTATGTTTTTCTATTTATTAGTTTTCTATTTTTTTCTCTATTCTACATTTCTCCTCCTTTTTGTGATGTTAAAGGGAGAGTAGTCTGTTGTACTATTAGTTGCTTTGTACTTTGATTTTGATAGTTGACTTGTGTTCTTTTCTTCACATTGTCTTGCTTAGATGTTCTTTACCTCATACTGTCTTCCTTAGATTTTCCTTTGTGTTTGTCATCATAAAAAAGGAGGAGATTATTGCATATCTATTTTTAGAAATAGAATTTTGATGATAGCAAACACTTCTATTTTACTTCGATTGCCTTGTCTACTAATGTTTCAGGACCACAAGATTGAGACTACAAGTTGAACCAACTCAAGATTGGGTAGATTAGGTCTGAGTCAGTCTATAATGTACTTTTTCTCTTTCTTGAGTCAAATGTAATCCTTATGATGCCTGATGCTAAGTAACCTTGCACACACACACCTGAGTGAATTTTTTCTATCTAAAATTAGAGTTCTCTATTTTGAGTATATCGTCCAGGATGATCCAAAAATCATCCTGGATGATCCGTCAAAAAAAGAAACCCTAATTAGGGCATCCTAGTTAAGGTAGCCGTCATTAAGCATATCGTCCTGGATGATAGGTGTATTATACGGAATGATGGGTTCAAATCAGAAAGAATCAGCCACCATATCAATTTAGGAAGCTTTATTTTTTTTATTATCGTTCAGGATATCGATGTCCTGGATGATGCTATGAAATTATGCCTAAATTGATCTGGAGATTAAGGAAAGTAATCAAAGTTGATTGATGCGGTCATATCATCCTAGACAATCGCAGGATCGGCCAGAATGATCAGTTCAAAAACCTTGATTTCTTCTGGACGACCAGAGCGATGTGTTGGACGATTTGGGCAAATTTTGAACTAATCGGCCAGGATGATCGCGAGAACATCAAGGACGATTAAGCCATTTTCTTCTGAATGTCCTGAGTCGTCCAGGCTGATTGAGCTTAATTTGTACTAATCGTACAGGATGATAGGAATATTGTCCTGGATGATAATGTCGGTTCTTGAAAATCTATATAAAGGACCCGTGCCTTTTCATGCACAAGACCTTGAGTGCTGCTATCTTGACCTGAGAGAGCCTAGGGAAAGGGAGAGAGAGAGAGAGAGAGAGAGAGAGAGAGAGAGAGAGGAACTTGTGAGGGGGAGTTTGTAAGAGGGTTCACAAAGGTTGCTCCAAGCAAGGTTCCAAGTTATCTTCTTCGTTCTTCGTCCTTCATCCTTAGGAGGTTCTTGAGAGGTCTACTTCAGCAATCGGTCTGGGTTCTCTGTCCACTTCAGGAGGAAGCAAAAGGAGTCGGTTCTCTACCGCATCGGGGTTGGTGAAAAGGAGTCTATTGTAAAAGGCTTCTCCTCCTAGCTGTGGGAGCTAAATTAGAGACACTTAGTGCAATACTCGAAGGGTTCCTCCGACGAATGGACGTAGGTCAAGGTTTGACCAAACCACTATAAATCCGGTGTGTTCTTTCTTTGTTTCTACTTACGCATTTAATTTCCACACTCGTTATTTTGTGGTGATTTTTTTTTTTGTTTTAGTTTTGTGCTTTAATCGTAAAAAGTTTTAAAAATACTAATTCACCCCCCCTCTTGGTTAGCCTCGGGACTAGTTCATAAGGGCTAAACATCCCTAACGAACTTTCTTTAATAATAGACCAAGAGCTCTTTAAGAAGGAATATGATATACCATCCTTTCATGGAGATTTATAGCCCTTCAACTGACAAAACGCTCCACTTACTTCCTCCAATGAATGCTCTGCATCCAGCATCTTTCTATCATCTTCATTCAGGACATTCAAATTAGAAGGCCAATCTTCCAATTTACAATCCCTCATCCGCCAATTGTGACTAAAATAATCAAAGAAGATGTTCTCAATCTACTTTTGTTCTTCAACCTCTATCCCATTATCATATTTAATTTTTGAAATCCAGTTCTTGTTTCTTCTTCCGTTAGCATAATCCTGAAAAATCTTGTATTTTTATCTCCATCCTTCAACCAATCAACCTTGGTTTGTTGCCTCCATCAAGTATTCAAACGAGCCAAAGAACTACTAAGTTCATTCACCTTTGACCTTAATAGAAAAGTTTAATCATCAGAAAGACCTCCCACGTTAGCTTCCTCTATTTGCAATTCATAAATATCCTTTTTGAGATATTCCTTCATATAATTAAGATCTTTAAGTTTAGCGTTACTCCAGTAAAATATAACTTTCAAAGATCTTTTAAACTTCATGTTATGAATTTCAGAATAACTTCCAAGAGCTCTTTTATTCCAGGCTTTAAACACAATTGAATCATAAGCATGATAAGAAGCCCAATACTCTTCAAATCTAATGATTTTCTAAATTTTAGGAATATTGCTCACCAGATTTAACAAAATAGGACAATGGTTAGAAGCAATCCTAGTAAGATGTCGCACCACCATCAACTAAGAAGAACCAATAGACATAGAATTCAAATAACATCTATCCAATCTCTCCAAAATGCATGCTCCGCCAACCTTGTTATTGCATTAAGTAAATCTAGGACCCAGAAAAATAGCTTCATGCAAATCATTTTACTCAAAAACTTGGTCATTTCCTTTGAACCTTGAGAAAATAAAAACCTCTTTCCACCCTTTTTGTCCTCTTTGGCCAAAAAGCAATTAAAATCTCCACCCATAATTGAAGGAATATCTTTAGAAGAACACAATTCAATATCCCTCCAAAGATCCCTCCTTCCAAGCACTTCTTTACTTCCATAAACCGTCAAAATCCTCCAAACACCCTTCTTATGAATATTTAGATCACCAATTATACATTGGGATGTAGATTTTATCAAAGAAAAGGAAGCTAAATTGGATCTCCAAACAACCAATATGCCTCCAGATAATCCATTTGAAGATGTATAGCAAAATTCCCAATCATAACCAATCAACAAATTAACTTCCTTCCTATTAGCAGAAGTCAATTCGATTTCCAACAAGCCAACAAACATCACCCCATAATCCTTCTTAAATTCCTTCAAATATAGAGAAGCTTTACTCTTCCTAACTCCTCTACAATTCCAAAAAACAATAGAAGCCATTAATTATAAAGAGGGGAAGTGTTCCCCGCTTTATCTTTTAATTCACCATCAAATCTTCTACTTCTAAGAGATAGCTTAATTGGACCCAGTCCTTTAAGTTGTTTAGAAGAATTTTTCTTTATACAAGAAGAACTATCATTTTTACATTCATAATTTTCCTTCAAAACATCACCTCCGCCTTCCAGAAGCCCATCTTCAACATTATCTATCTTACTCAAAACTAAAGCCTCCCCATCAACAATTTCCTAAACCTCTTCACCCTCTTCAATATTTCTTACACCCAAATTCCCATCATTAACCATTTCCTGAATAATCTCTCCCTCTTCCCCAATTTCACATAAGGTATTAAATTTATTATTATCAAATGGAAAATTCATACCATGTTCAGAATTTAAACTCTTTTGTTCTAAGAAATCCCGAACTACAAGCTTAATATTTTAAGCAAGAACATCCTCCACATTTGGTTCAGCAATACTTGTTTCTTTGTTCTCCTCCATAATTATAGCATTTTCTGATTTCTTCACAAAATTCTTCATGAACCCAACTGGAATTCTTCTAGTAATATTTGATTTCTTCCTCCCGTAGTTTACATGGACCCAAGGTCCATATCCATCTTTATGAACATCATTTTCTCCATTCAATTATCACTCTTGGCTACTAGAAAATTCAGATTCTGAGTATCTTTGTCCAGTCCAGTTCTTCCTTGTTGTACACCATTATCTTGCACCACCTCTATCTTTTTCTCTGGACAATCTTTTTGAACATGTCCAATCCTTTTGCAATTAAAGCAGAATGAATAAATCCTCTCATATTCAATTTTTTGGAAGAATTTACCAAAAGTTCCCTCAACCCAAACACCAAAAGGAAGCCTGTCTTCCAACTTCACACGAACACAGACTCTCGCAAACTCCCTCATTCTCCATTAAAACATACTTCCATCAATCAAATACGGAGTGCCAACCTTTGAAGCAATCCTGCATACATTAATCTCATCCAAGCATTGAAGAGGTAAATTTGGTAATCTAATCCAAACAAGAGCTGTTAATCCTTTTAAAGAAGAAGGAGAGAGCATGGGTGGCCATTTATCCATTCCAATGATATGCCCATTGACATACCAAGGCCCATTATTAAGGACTGAATCCATATCTATTTTGTCATTAAATGCACATAAGTTCCACCCCCATTCCAAGCACAGTAAGGTGAAACTTACCAAACTGAGCTCACTGCCTTCTCAGTTCAATACTAACCAAATAAAGGGACACAATATCACCAAAGACTTTTATAACTAAAGCATTATGAAGTTTTTTACCATTCTCCATTTCACTCTCCGCATTCAGTTTCACTGTAGATCCATCCTCAAATAAAGATGAGTCATAGTCCAAATCAACAACACGAATATTATCCTTCTTCTTCCAAACATTATGCAGACTATTACCAGAAGTCTCCTTAGGCATCACAATAGAATCTTCTCTAAGATTTCCTGAATTCAGCTCTACATCTTCACAATGACGAACAAAAAATAAATCCACCGCAACACTTTTCAATTTTAAACCTTTAGAATCCAACTTCCCATTCTAAAACAAATCATGAGCTTGAGAATTTACCTCCACAACCCCAGCAATCAAATCCACATTATTGCTTTTAACTGTCAAATTATCCATCTTAACACCAATATCAATATCGCCCACAACTATTGAATCAGATACTCCTATCTTTGAACCAGAGGAATCCACAACTTGACCATTCAAACTCAAATTTTCAATGAAAACCTTAGGGATAGGTTTCAGAACTATTAAATTATTCTCCAACAAAACTTCTTTACCTTTACCAATATCAGGAATAGATTGTTTAGAAAAATGAAGTCCACCTTCATTAATCACCAAAGCACCACCATTTCACATTTTCAACCTAGCAGAATCTGTATCACCAAACGCCAGAAGAGATCTAACGGGATTCAATACACCGCCAGTAGATGGACGTCTAAGTTCACCGGGACCACCATCGACTGGTGTCCGGCAAGCATTCGCTGCCATCAAAACAGTTGCTAAAAAACCGCAAAAAAAAAAAATTAAAATTTCAACACTTTCTCTCACTAGAAAAAAACAGAGCTTCTCTCACTAGAATTCTAGAAGATTATATTTTATTTGTTGTTAATTACTTTCTTTAGTATCCCTACAGGTCTTTTTTATAGGTTTTTGAAGACTAATGCCCATTTTGTACAGGGTCCCTTTTTAACTAGCGAGGCTGAGCTGATTGTGGATTCCTTTGCCTCTTTCTTTTTTTATTTTTAGACTGTTACTAGGTCCTTTAGTTTTTTTGCTTAGTGGGGATTGCCGACTCTTACGTTTTCTTGCTTTTTCTTTTGTAGCTCTTTTGAGCCATCGTGGGTTAGCAATCCCATTAAGGACATGTAACCTCATTTTTGATATTAATGCGTAGGGCCTCTATGGGTTTTAACCCAAAAAAAAAAAGAATGAAGTGTGTATCATACTATTTTAATAATTAAACACCCATTTTTGAATTATTTAAGATTGGATTGTATGAAAGGTAATTATATAGTATGATCAACTATATTGAATCAAAGATCATCTTGGATGAACTTAGGTTTGTCCACCACATGTTCTGTTAAATTATACTAGATTACTTAAATCATATTATATAATTGCCAATCAAGATTTGATCTTGATTTGATTGCATGATTAATGATCCAAATTAGGTAAGATTCATTAGTAATCATGTAATATGAAATCTTTCATGTAGTATAATTAGGTCAAAATTTAAATTTCAAATTTGCTTAAATTTGGAAACTCAAATTTAATGATAATATTTAATCAAAATGAATAATCATCTTGTATGATCATAAATCACATAGTAAGATTATTTTTGCTAGAAGTTACTTTAATAAATTTAATTTAATACTTAATTTCATTTTATGCATTAACATATCCTGCAATATTATTAGGATCATATAAAATTATTTTATAGAGAATTCAAGTGTTTAATTTACACCCCCACTTGTGAGTGTGTGCATGGTTTTCTTTCTAATATATACCTAATCATATAAAGGACTCAAGAAAAAAAGAATACAAGCTTTTCTTACAAGTTTAACTAGACTCAATTCTATAATTTCTTAAGTTTGCTTCTTTAACTCAGCTATGTGTATGTTATACCTGAAATGTTAGTTACACATAAAATAAATAGGTAATATATATAAAGCAGAGAGCAAAAAGAGATCTAACAAATAATATTTAAAATCATCAAAACACCAGGTCAGGCTCACAGATTTCAAAAAACAAAATACCAATGTAAAAGGTGCCAAGCTCTACTAAAAAATAATCTCAATAACTCACCCTAAAATTTTTTCTTTGAAAGTGAGATGTTTAAATAGCCCTGGAGAAGTTTTGATGTGTATAGATTTTCCCCAATCTCATAACCTTGACATTTTATGCATTTTTTATGCTAAGGTCAGCTCTCTCGGGTACCTAATCCCTAATTTTTACCTCACATAAAATTATTTATAATGAAGCATATTGTCACAACTTTGAGTACTCTCACCCTAGTTATATCTAGCTCAAATGGAATTCATCCAACATTTATTTTAAAACCATTTAGATTTCCAACCAAGTCATTCATGGGATGATTTCCTTACATGATCAAGTGCCATTCCTCACTATATATGCCTCTAATAAATACTGGGAGTATGAGCATTTGTGGAGCCTTATTAAAGGGTTTAATGAAAAATTTTAATCTCTTTGGGATATCATTACAGACTTTAATTAATAAAGATTTGCTAATGCAAATATTAGGGATAATGTTATTCCTCACAAAAAGCTTTGGGCCCTTAATAGCATAATTTTTTATAGGTTTAAATGAGTGTGCCTCATTTGATTTATTTTTCACTTGGTTCAATCATAGGTTGGACAAACCTATCCTCATTGAATCTAGACAAAACCCTTATGAATGGCCTTTATCTAGAATATTTCCACCTTTCTTTCTATAGTATGAAACAACCCCAGCTCTTGGATCACTCTACTATCATCATACATTTTGATTTTCCAATTAAAATTAAAAACATATTCTTATTTAAACACTATTAGACCAATCTCCCTTCTTTCTACGATTCCCTCCTCACCATTTTCTCTCAAGATTCCAATGGTAACCCTATCTCCCTCCTTTCATCATAAGTTGACTCTTCTAAAAAATGAGATAAAGTGTGTGTTGGTCCTCCTCTAAACATTTATCCTCTAAAATTAAAGATCTTAATGGTCTCTAGCTCAATTTCCTATAAATGCTTAATTATGATCCTTCCAAAATTACTATAAATGTAGATCTAAATATTAATAATGAAAAACAGACTTCTTGCTCCCAAAATTGGGCCTCTTGGATCATCCAATGGTCCAAAGATAAATAGCTTTCTAACTAAGAGAATTATCTAAAGTTCCTACATTAAAAAAAATATAATTAAATATATTGTAATTTCATTAAAGGGACTATTACCCCCTTGTGTTCCTTTACCTCTCCAGTAGACACATATAATACCATCATACAATACTTCAAAATCCTTTATAATTTTATTGCTCTGCTAATTTTGCAAGAATGGTTCACTTTCCCATTGGTAACATGATCCCATCTCATATGACCCATCCCTCATTTAAGGATGATGAGATCAAATAGGAAATCTTTTTTAGTCAAAAATATTTAGCTCAGAGTCTTGACACTTCACATTTTAGTTCTATAGATGCTCTCAAAATGTTATTGATCCTCATGTTTGCAAGTTTATAAGGCATTTCTTTCACTCTTCCTATCTCTCTAAGCATTTCAAAGCCATTGCCATTACTTTAATTATGCAAAGACCTCATACCAGTAATATTACGAATTTTAAACCCATTTCTCTCTATAATACTTACTATAAAAGTATTGCAAAATTTTTTGGCTAACCACATTAAGTTTATCATTCTTCACATCATTAACCACAATAAAGAAGGCTTTATTTAAAATAGGATTGCTTCTGACAATGTTATACATTCCTTTGAACTACTGGGGTGGTTCAATCATGTTAGGTCATCCAAATTATTTTATTGCAAACTTGATATCCATAAAGCATTTGACAAGGTTTTTAGGATCTTTCTCCTGCACTGGCTTATTCAAAAAGGCCTCCCTAACATTTTTGTTAGTTGGATTAAGCCATGTATTGATGATTAATATTTCTCTATTTGCATCAATGGATCGCTAGTAGGCTTCTTTGGCTCCCAATATGGATTAAGATAAGGGTTCCCCTTATCCCTTTACTTTTTTTGTATCATTATTGATTATTTTTCGAATATGCTAGAATGTACTAATATTGATATTCCTTTATCTATTATAATGTTTAAAGAATCTATATTTTCTCACTTACTCTATGCTAATGATCTTATTTTTTTCAATGCAACCATTTCTAATGCTTTATCTCTTACCAAATTTTGGATACTTTAAATTTTTCTTCTGGGTTGTATGTTAACCGTGCTAAGAGTATTGTGGTGTTTTCCAATCAAACTCCTCATGGTCAGGCTATCTGATACAATCATCAGTTAAACTCCACATGGTCAGGCTGGTGGTGTTAGCCAATGGCAGGAAGTGCCAATACATTCAACTTGCAATGAAGAAGAAATTTGGCCAATTTTGGGCATGTTTAAAACATATCAAAATTTAACTAGGGAGTGAAAAGGTGATGTTGTGACAATTGAACCAGACATAGAGCCAAAAAAATGCGGTAGGTACAAGGTTCAATGGTTCAACCAAGGTTGAACTAGATGACATAATAAATATGTAAATTATTTAAATAAAAATTAAATAATATAACAAAAGTATAATATTTATGCAATAATATGAATTGTGATTAATTAGTTAACATATAAAGTCACAAATTTAATATAAATTATTACTATTCTATATTATGTTTAGATAAAATTTATAACTATAAATTATATGTTGAATTCACATTATAAACATGATTCTATAAATTATTCATGTTAGATGAGTTATAATTAAAAAATATGTAAAAATTACTTTTAAAAGTGTATGAAAAAAATAAATATATTTACATTATTAAAAAACTAATTAAAAGAGTCTCTTTAAAAATATATAATGTATGTTTTTTAATTTAAAAATTAAGTTATTTAGACACATCTCACTTGAGAGATTTTCTTTTGTCTTCTTTATATAATTTTTCTCGTTTGTGCGTGGTAAGAGCTCAGATGAAATCGTGTGGGTGAGTTTTGTTGGTGGTTAGTTGAAAAATTATGATTAAATAAATTTAACATTCATTATAAAAATTAAATATGTTAAATTAATTTATTATATTTAATACAATATTACTCTAAATTTATTAAATTATTTAAATCAAATAGCATTGAATCGAACAATTTGAACGATATGAGATCGGTTCAACAATTCACCAGTCAAATCAGGTGTTCTGATAGGTTCAAGCCAATTTGATGATAAGCCGATTTTTACTATGAATCAAACTAGCTATATGACTGGTTCACAAATAAATCAATCGAACTGGCGGGTCCGGCCCTATTCTCAAAATCATAGGGAAAGGAATTCACTGAAATTAATATTGCATTTATTTTTCATCAAATCAAACCCCCAAAATTTGATTTCCCCTACATTTAGAGTACTTTGTATTTCATTTCAATAAATAAAATAGCTCCTAAGCAAAGTAGAACTTTGGGTGATACAATAATTAATGAGCACAACAGAAAAACCAATCATTCTCCAACTCATCTCACAACCTATCAAGCTTTTGAGAACACTACGGGCCGATCACTTTTAGGATCAACAACAGCTGGAGAAAGAAATAGGAAACCCCTCCCACAGTAGCATATTGTAACTTGGTACTCCCTTCAACTTTATTAAAATCTTCTTCTCCAGCACTATTGAAACCACCAGCAAGCCATGCCAGGTTCTCATAGCCAACTTCATCGAGCTTCTTCACTGCAACCATGGACCTAAGCCCTTCCCCACAGGCAACTAGAACCCTCTCATCTTTCATGGGAACAAGACTCTGAACCTCAGAAACAAAGCTAGGATTGAGGGTGGTGAAACGCTGGCCAGTCCAGAGACCAATATAGCCGAAATGAACCCATTTCTTGAGGAGGGTTAGAGGGTCCATCTGGGTGTCCTCTACATAGAGGGGCACATGAAGAGAATTCTGCAGCCAAGCCTTCTCTCTTTCCCAAGCTGGCCGAACATCAAGTAACTGGTACTCGCCGCCACCTTCATGTCTCAATGCAGCCGCCGCATCCTTGGCCGGGATTGATAGGATCGGTCCGGACGACCCTATTAGCCCTCTTTGTTGCTCTTGAGCTCTTGCTTTAACTGTTGCTGTAATTGTGGAGAGGTAAGACTGCCCTACAGCAGCTGCTCCTACCATCATGCAGATTTGCTGCCTCTGTTTTTCTTCCTCACTAAAAAGCACATGCTGTTTGGATAAGGTTATCTGGAGTTGAAATAATAGCCAATCACATTTGATTCATATATTTCATGTGGCCCAGAAAGGAATGTCAATATGCCACTCCATAATATCGCTTCTTTTACATCTTAAAACTTGAAAAAAAAATCTTTATAAAATAACCTACATGAGCTCAAGTCACCATTAACTTTGAACTCGATTGATTAAGAAAGTTAGCTTTATTTTACAAGTTTAAACTAGCTCATGACAAACCAGCAAAAAGAAAAAAAGATTATAATTTAAATAATTATTATAATAAAATAATTAAAAGAATGAATTAAAAAGTAATAATAAAGAATCACTTATCATTAAAAAAAATGAGATGTTTTTTCTTATCATTTTAACAATTTTATACTTAAAATCTCAAATATTAAAATATTTTAAATATATTTCAAATTAATATTTTTTAAACGAGCCAACTCACAAACTAACTAACGAGTCAACTCACAAATCATTTATAGCATTGAGTATTGTTAGACCGGTCCATTGAAATCATACAAAGTAATCCTCTTGTTGAAGACATCAGAAGGATGAGACCTCTGTCAGTAAGAAATTCTAATATGACAACAAAAATCATCTAAAATTGCAATGCAAGCTGACGGCCAATGATCAGGATATTTGCAATGATATTTCCCAAGGTTATTGGGATATAGAACAGACCTCTAAAACTCCCACCATACCTTGCTGTGCACTAAAAAACCACAACAAAGTGATTGAAGTTGCAACAATTAACATAGTACAAACCCTAAGTTGCATAGCATAGCCAACTTAGATCATGATGTTTTATCAACTGTATCGATTAGCACAATTTAGGAACTCCAAGATGAAAAAATTGAATGAATCCTGTATGCCTTCATTATGCGTGTTCTCTCGGCAATCAAAATTTTGATAATCCTTTTTTGACTTTTCTTCTCTCTATTTCATACATCCGATCGGAAAGCCAGAAGAGGGCCTTGTAGCCATAGCATAGGCTTGCACATATCACAATCAATATGAGAGTAAACAAGAGACACCTCTGTAAGATTGATCTGAATGCCTGGAATAGCAGAGCATGCTCAAGTTAAGCTGATGGAGGGGAAGGATGAAAAAAAAAATTTATTAAATCCTTGTCCTTTACCACACACCTGGAACTTTGAAACCTGCTTAGTTACTTGTATGCGCTCCCTTCTCTTTCTCCTTTTTGTCACAGCAGCAGCAACAACATCTATGCCCTTGTGAGTGAAAACTAGGAATTAGAAGCTTAAATATTGTCCTAAATGACATGTATTACAATAACATATTCATATTGCTTCACTATTAGTGATGATACTATGATGGATATGAGATTTCAAATAACATTTATCACAGGGTTGTAAACAGAAAAAAATATATAGCATCACCCATCAATATTTTTGCCTGGCTTAAAATAACGCGGTCCAAATAAGCTCCTTTTTATCTCCTGCTGTTTTCAACACTGGAAGGTTCATCTTTAGACGTCAAGCTATTTGATATTTTGTGGTTTTCTCTATACTATGACAACTTCTGATAATTATCCTTATTATAGTCATATTATTTTATAGTTATAATATTGTGCTTTATTAAAAAAAAATCCAAACTGCTCAGGTGAGGAAGTGTAGACATGACAAAAATAAACCACCAGAAATAATAGATGTCTGAAGCAATGTTCTTAGTGAGTTGCGGGTTTTCTACAAGCACTAATACTCCAAACAGTACTGTGGCTCTATGACCACAAAATGGCTAATGAACTACAAAGGGGCAGGTGAAACATTAGATACCCTTTTGCAGGAAAATAGTAAATCAAACACAAGTAAGATGCTTACTTCTTAGCAATTCCTTTAGCTTAGTTTTTTCCTCCATAAAGGTTATTAATACAGAACGCAAAATGAAAAAAAGAAAAAAATCCTAATAAGCTCGGCAAGGTTTGAGATAATTGACCGCTATAACTAGACATAGCTTGACCACGTGAAGTTTTCTGCTAAGTCTAAGGTGACAAGCTTCAAACTCAAATAAATTTCCCACGTGTTCAACACAAATTCTAAATAAATGTCTGAATTAAACTAGTGAATACAAATCTATCCCTTATTCTACATAGTAAGGCACGTTAATATGATGCTATGCTAAAAAAAATAAAAATAAAAATATGATGCTATGCCCAAAACCATGATGCTATGTTTAAACTCACTAAAATATGCTTCTTAGCCAAAAGACATCTAATAATTAATACAGCGCCAAACCAACAAAAGAGACATCTTCAAAAGAAACTTCAATAGCCCTTTTTGCCAAAGCATTCATATGAATTTATAAACAAATACATTATTGCACTAAAGCAACAAATGTTTGGAACATCAGACGTGCACACAACCACCACAGGTTCAAATTTGCATGCCGCGCATATGTAAAGCAAAATTTGCAAGAACACAGCTTGTACAACTGAGCCAAGCAAATCTAATGGAGGAAACTTCAGACAAAAAAGGAATAATTACCAAGCAACATGCTGTTGGAAAAACATCAATACCTTGGGCACTGGAACTTTTTGAATTTGTAATTCAGCATCAGCAACTTTCACCTTACTTTTACAGTCTGCATTGCATGGGATCAAACCAATTCCAAACAAGCTCTTTACAACATCTTTAGGATCCCGATCAGTTTGGCGGTACAAATTTTGGACATCACGACAAAGCCATTCCTTTTTAAGGCTATTGCATGCACAGCGAACAGTAACCTAGAAACAAAGTAAACAAAATGCGGGAGTTGATAAAAAGTTACGTTGCTAAAATATGATACTCGATTTGCATAAAAAGAATGCCATATTTATAGAAAGCATAGCAAGGCTCAACTTCAACAATGGAACACAGATATTGGTAAATTGTGAAGAGACATGTACAAGGATTTCAATCCATATAGCCAACAGTTTTTTAGAATTAAAAACAAAATCTGAGAAGAGACTAATTTGCTCACAAGCAGAGGTCGGAAGAGAGAACGGGATTTCATATCATGAATCTCTACTAGTATACTACTGGTTCATTTTCCATAAAAGAGCCATTTTGAGGCGCTGCAATGTCACACTGAACTTTTCCTTCCCAATTCAAAAAGATCAGTACAATGATGGGTTAACATCATGCGTAGCTCATCAAACCGTGTGCATGAACTATTGCTTATTAGTTGATAATAATTTTTCTTGTTAGCACTTAACTTAATATGTGAGATTATTTCATAATCTGACTTGTATAATATTGTAAATAGTTTAAAGCTATATAACATTTTTTGTGATATGCGCTTTTCATTTAATTAAAATGTACAATTTGTTTGTACTTCGCATTTCAAAAAAAATTCTTTTATGCGTGGCATTCTGCTTTGCATATTAACCTTTATCTCTTACTCTTGCAGAAAATACAGATTCTATCCAGATGTTGCTCGTCATGCCTATTACTCATTTTATAGCTATTTTTTATTATGGCTATACAAACAAATCTCTAAAAATTTAGATACTATTTGACACCTTTTCAATTAATTATATCCTTCAATGCTGATGAAACCATATAGTTGACACACTCATGATAGCCGATGGTTGAATTATCATAAAGAGAGGAAATTTTGAAAAATAGATTGAAACTATGATATAATTTTAAGATAGTCCTATACAAATAATAATTGGCAGAAATAATGTGTTATCCTATTTGACAATGAAAATGCCTATCCATGAATATGATTGACCCTATGAAATTATTTCAAAGGTAAATAAGCATAAAAAGATCACTACTGTAACTCTTACATGTTTTTGGAATGGAAGAATAAGGAAAATGACTGAAGCCAAATTTGGATGATAAAAATTTAGAAGTATACCTTTTTAGAGCATAGATTAATTGATGGACACTGTCCAGGATGACAAATATCAGAGCATAAATGAGGGCAATTAGGTAATTTTCTGTAGACAGAAGAAATAAGCAAACATTTCAAAAAGATGAATACACCAATAAAAAAATGCATATGAGAATAGCGAACAAAATAATAATGCACATTATTATCTTCACTTTAGAAGCATACTGCAAATGATGTATTATGATGATGACTGAATATCCTCCTAGAAAAAAAAATTTGGGATAGCATGTCAAGAAATACGGAACATTTTATGGCAAGCAAGGCTTATCATGTAATAGGTAGAGGCAAGGCAGGTGGAATACTAGCTTCATAGTTGTTTAGTCACACACATTTACATACGAAAAGCATGCTGGTAAATGGCAGGGAAACTAATGAAACCACAAGTTTAAAAAATGAATAAATAGCACTACAAGTTACCTATGGCATGGGCCACGACATGATCTTGTCAGTTGCTGCTCCTCTACAGTCAACCTATTGTAGTTAGCGCAATTGAACACATGCACCATAGCACCACAATGACACGATCTTTTAAGAAGTACCTCACAAGGGGGGCAACAATCAGAATGACATGGTAAAGGGCATGGGTGTGAGCATGCGGGCTCCCTAACCTGAAAAATATTTCAATCTAAAATTCACCAAGTTGTGATGGTAAAAGAGCTCGTCTTAGATGGATCATCAGAGATCGGCTTCCTAGAGTTTTCCTTCAACAATATGTTCATGAATAAATGAGAACCATTTCAAGAGAACAATATAACCAAGTAATAAAAAATATTATTTCGAATAAATTTACTGAATCAAACCTTTTGACATGGAAGAAGACACTCTTCACACGACTCTGCATGATCACTTCCAGCATTTAAAAGTGAAGGCCCATGTTTTTGTGCCAAATCATCCTTATAACTTCCATGTCCATCCGATGATGATGGCTGATACTTCACAGCATGGCAAGACTTTGTGCAGTAATGATTGCCACAAGCAAGAAGATTTCCACACAAGCTATTACATGAAAACTGGGACGTTTTTGAACAAACCATCTGAAAAATGAACATAACAGATAAGCACAGTGGAAAAGCACCTTAAGTAAACCCTATGAAGATCAAATATCAACTACATATGATTCTAGTTTGAGGAACTGATAAGATACAAACCGGACGTTCTTCACCAAGGTGTTGGCCTAGGCATGCTACCCAAATAATTTCTTGACAAGAAGGGCATGCTGATCCAGGTGTAACTCCAATATTTTTCTCCATTTTCTTCTTCTTAGGTTTCAATGTGAATTCTGGGTTGGGAGGAGGGATTGGGCCATGGCATCTACATGCAGGCAGAAATTTTTGAAATTATCAACTCAATCAATTAAGTTAGCAGCAATCTTGCGTAGAAAAGAACTCCAAATCTACAGTCCAAAACCTATGTTTACAGATATGACCGCATGAAAGTTCTTCTCCACAAATAATTCTGCAAGGCGGGCAAGCACCATAGTGACATTTGTGCGGCTGAAAGCAATAGGACATTAAAAGTTTACTGACATCAGAAAAATAACCTTACAGCTAGATAAGAGATGTTAAGTAGCAGATCACTTAAAAAGGAACTAAAAAATAATTTCTCAAAAATTGAGTGAAGATTTCTTTACATCATAGATGGAGATAAAAGATGTTAAATAGCAGATCACGTTAAAAGGAACTAAAAAAAATTTCTCAATGATTGAGTGAAGATTTATTTACATCAAAAACAAGTCTGCCGAAATGAAATGAATAATAAAGTCCATAAGAAATACAGGGGTAAAAAAAAAGCCAGGGAGATCATGTATTACAAAACTCGTTCATGATCTATATTACTGACGCAACCAAGGCAGGCGTGCAATTTTTTTATAGAAAAAAAAAATCCTAAACAAAACTATTCCTAATGTATTCTTTACTGAAGTCAAGAGCTCCAGTTTAGTTTTCTTGTCGTAGTAGTACTTAAGCCATAAAACTTGAGCTAATTTTCATAATGACAAAGGAAGGTTGTGATATGATTTGGGGATCAAATCAGCACTCAAAACATTCTAGAACAAAATCAACACCAACCGGCAAAAAAAAACAGCCACCAACCAAGTAAAAACAGCAATGGTATATATGAACAACACTAATAAAGCTGAAATAATAATCTCAATCAAAAGAAACACAAGATACAATTGATTCATTATTCGAGAGGTGAATCGGCTATCCCCCAATTCCTAGCAGCAACTAGGAACCCAATATTACCAAAGAAAACTACAGAAAATTCTTCACATAATCCCCTCCACATACAAACTTTCCCCCTCAAATTCATCCATAATCCCACCATAAATGCACCTCACATTTTCTCCAATGATATCCCCTAACTTTTTCCTCCTATAGGTCCGAAATGAGGTGTTGGGACCCAAAAAAAGGGAGCCTTTTGGCTCCTGGAATTCTGCCGAGCTACCACACAGGGGGTGGGCTCCACATTCGCATCAATACTCCCCTCTCAAAAGTCACCTTGTCCTCAAGGTGGAAAGAAGGAAACTACCTATGAATAGTATTGTAGGATTCTCACGTCGCTTCATACTCTAGTAAAATTTTCCACTTAATCAACACTTCCCCGATCCCCTTGTCTTCTTGGCGCACCTCTTTCATCTCCAATGGTTCTAATTTTACCTCCATATCTCCTGACAATGTAGCCAATAGTGGGGGCGAGGTTGAATGGTCTCAAAATGGCTCGTCTTAGCTGCATCACATGAAATACTGGATTGATGGATGAAGTTGGTGGCAACTGTAGGTGATATGCGACCGCGCCAATGCACACCACAACCTCGTATGGCCCAAAGTATTGAAGGGAAAGCATCTCATTCCTCCGTCGAGCTACAGTCTTCTGTCTGTAAGATTGGATCTTCATATAAACTCTATCCCCAATTTCATATTGCACATCCCTCCTGTGTCCATCTGCTTGCTCTTTCATAATTTATTTTGCTCGCAGTAGATGCCCCTATAATTCTGCTAAGATCTAGCCCCTTTTTTCCCAAGTATTGCTCCACTAACGATACTGGCGTGTTTTCATGCCCATAATATAGTAAATGAGGGGGATCCCTCCCATATAGGATTTTAAAAAGTGTTGTCAAGACTGCTGTATGATATGAAGTGTTATATCAATACTCTGTCAGGCTAACCATTTTGCCCACATCGTTGGGTTATCCGAGACAAAGCAACAAAGATAAGTCTCCACACTGCGATTTACCACCACCATCTAGCCATTTGTTTGAGGGTGATAAGCAGTACTCCACTTTAGGATAATCTAATGCATCTTGAATAGCTCCCTCCAGAAATGGCTTAGAAATATATTATCCCAATTAGATACTATGGACTCAAGTATGCCATGCAAACATATCACCTCTCTAATGAAAGTGGCGGCCACTGACACCACTGTGTATAGGTGCCATAGGAGAATAAAATGAGCTTATTTGCTCCATCTGTCCACCACCATCATAATCATGGTGAATCCTTCTGACTTAGGCAATCCCTCAATAAAGTCCATAATCACCCCTTCCCGCACATTCTCAAGTAAAGCTAAAGGCTATAAAAGACTACCTGAAGCCATAGCCTGGTATTTGTGTCTTTGGCAAACATCACAATTGGCCACCATCTTTTGCACATCGTTTTGCATGCCCATCCAATACAACTCAGCTGCCAGTCGACGATATCTTTTAGATTCCCAAATGTAACCCAATAGATATGCCATGAAACTCCTGCAACAAGTTAGGGATGTGTGGTGATATCCTCAAAAGCACAAATCGTCCCTGGTACAGCATCTTCTAACCCACCAAAAAGTAACCAAGGTGATTGTCCATTTTCTGAAGTAATATCCTTTGATTTTACTCAGCTCTTCATCTTACTCGCTCTCTTGCTTTAAGACCTCCCAATCCACTACTAAAGAAAATAATAGAGTCATAACCTAGGGGGCTTCAGTTTCACTACGCCTGGAGATAGCATATGCAACTTTAGTTTCAACACAGACTTGTATTAGATCTCAAAGTCATACCTTAATAACTTGAAAAGCCACTGCTAATGCTCCTATATCACCATCCTCTGTTCCAACATGACCTTCAAACTCCTCTGATCAGTCCTAACTATGAAGTGCCCCGCAACAGATAAGGTCGACACTTTTGAATACTAACACTATCCCCATCAGTTTCCTTCCATATATTGATTTCATTCTAGCCCTAGTAGTCAACACTTGGCTGAAATAAGTTATGAGTCTCTGCCCTTGCATGAGAATTGCTCCCAACTCATAGCCTAATGCATCAGTCTCCACTACAAAAGACTGGTTGAAATCTGGTAATGCTAACACAATGACACAGTCATGGCTTTTTCAACTGCTCAAACGCCCAAGTGGCTACAACCCCACATTAAAAATTGTTATTCATCAATTGCTCTGTCAACGGCCAGGTTATAGAGCTGTATTCCTTCATAAACTTATCCTGCGAGTCCCAAGAACCCCCTTAGCTCCTTCAAGGTTTAATCACTAGCCACTCCACCATTGCCTCTATCTTGGTTGGATTCGCTGACACCCTAACTTAAGACACTATATGTCCCAAGTACTCCATTCTTTGTTGCTCAAAAGAGCACTTTTTCAATGTTGACCTCATTAAGTTAAAACAAAAATAAAGAAGCATTTTAACATACCTAATCCCAAATCTTATGCAAAATCAGCTGAACGCGCCGACTGCTACAGTACCCGACTCTGTTATTCGGCGCCGAAAGGTCATTCTGCACGATCTCTCGCCTCAATCGAGCGTCCGCAGAGGTCGTTAAATAGCGAAGGAATGGAGACTTCTCTCGCTGCTCTCATTCGAACTCCACTGCTAAGCTCCAGCCGCACATACGGGCTCTCCTGATACCTCTCCTCCTCTCACCGTTCGCAAATCCCTCACGACCTCTGACTCCACGACCAAACCCAATCTCCCAAGGCTTCCTCTTCCCTTCGCCTCTGCCCTGTTCACTGGCCCTTGATCCAGAGAGAGAGAGAGAGAAGCCTTCCCCTACCTTGTCGGCCGAGCTTCTTCCTTCGATCTCCACCCTAGCTGGAGCCCTAGATCAGCCTACCTCCATCCGCTCCATCGACGACACTTCCTTTCCCGTCGGATCGGAAGTCCGGTATTTTGATCGCAGGAAGCGACGGGAGCTCGATGTGAAGACGCCTCCCTTGCCCTTTAATTGCCCGATCGGAAGCCACAGCAGGAGCTCACTTGTCGTGAAGGTGGCTCTCTCCCTCTCGTGAAGGTGGCTCTCTCCCTCACGCATAATTAATTATATTTTTTATTTAATTTTAAAATAAATCTAATTATTTATAATTAATTTTAAATTAAATATAATTAATTATAATTAGTTTATCATTAATTATAAATTACGTATAATTAATTTATAATTAATTATGAATTAAATATAATTAATTATATGTCAAATATAATTATTTATAAATAATTTGTAATTAATTATGAATTAAATATGTTATGCCTCGATCTACGTGCCGACTTCACCGCCAACCCGCGAAGGTACAAAACTCCCTAAACTTAGATTCTCGCTCTCGAAGTTAGCGGCGAACAGGAGAATCACCCGTGCACGCCTTTATTGCGCGTGGTGGGATGGGACCCCGATGCGGCGCCTACAACGAGGAAGGTGATTACCTAAAAATCCTACTTCAATGTTCGAGGCGGATCGGAAAACCGCCCAAGCACGTCTTTATTACGCATGGTGGGATGAGACTCCGGTGCGGCACTACGGCGAGGCGGGGTCACCCATAAGTACCCCCGAGTGGGGGGAAAGTAAACTATTTTTTTTAAAGCAAGTACCATCAAAAACTGCTATTAAAAACTCATGCACGCCTTTATTGGCGTGGTGGATGACAAACAAAAAAATCATCGCCGTGGTGTCTCACAAACACCAACCGTGCACGTCTTTATTGACGTGGCGGGTAGGCGGCCTCTTAGTTTTTCCCCTAAACAGGAGAGACGCCGGGAGGCTACCAAATTTTTATCTGAAAATGACAAGGACTTAGAACAAACAGTAGACTTTATTTGGACATCAAATGAACTTAACTTGGGCATAATTTAAGACAAAATCAAGCTTAAATCAAAACTTAATCAAGCGATGTTGTAAGGAATGAGAATTTGATTCAAACTTGATCTATAATGAACTTGAAAGACAACAAAGCTTGAACTGAACTTGATTGAACTCATTTTGAGCTCGGACTTGAACTCTACAAAGACCACAGGGGACTTTGATTTGGACTTGAACGGTAGAATAAAGAATTTGAACTCAAATGAGTTGCATAAGAGATTCATGAACCTAAACTTGAATCAAGTGATGGAGACTTGTAAGCCTTTGAACATCAAAGGATTCACCAATTTGGACTTCAATTTGGTTCGAACTAAATATAAGAACTTGGACTACATAAAATTTTGATTTGAGCATCAATTGGACCAAATCTTAAGCTTGAAGAGATAAAAAAAAAGATCTAATGTAACTTGATTAAAATGAACATAGAATGATGATTTTGCACCAAAACCTCTCCTAAAATGAAAACACAATAAAAAAGGGGAATTTTATTTGAACATAGAATTTTGAGACTCATGAATCAATTGATTCATAAGATCTTATCCATTCATATGAATAGGAGATTTGTGTTGAACACAATGTCAAATAATTGATACAAAAGGTGTTCCACATATAAGTCCCTCGTAGACTAAAAGATATGTTCAAAGGCAATGAAGGTCATGTTATCTCTAGTATCAATCACTCAAGAAGGATGGCAAATGTTCATGCAAATTGATTAACTTGAACAAATCTACAAGAAGCATGCAACGAGTGTCGGGGTGCTCATACGGTCCATTATAACATAAGAAAGAACGAATGCTTCTACCACCTACAAGAGATTACAATTCACAAAAGTGGATGTAGTAATATCTTGCAATTCAAATGTAAGCAAGAACTATGAATTTATTACAAACAAATGCAATTAACTCAGTAAGCAAAGGCAAATGACTACAACAAATGCAAGTATCCATGGGCCACTGTAGAAGACTCGTAGCACACCGGTCTATTATCCATAAGCAAAATACAAATGGCTATATCATGTGAAACTGACTACGGGTTACCGGGGGAAATTCATCGTGCAAACAAAGAGCCATCTAAAAGCACCTACGAGTGAAGGCAGGAGATTAGTTAGTGCACTACGATCCACCTGCAGAAAGCAAATAGTGCACGACTGTCTACCTGTACGAAGCAGTGAACAACTCTATTCAGAAGATGCCACGCCACGCCACCGGATCCGCAACTTCTATACAAGCGGACAAAAGGCGTCTACAATCTACAAAGCGCCGCCACCGGACCCGCAACACTCGTACTAGAGGACAGAAGACGTGTATAAACTCTCAAATGAAATGTTGTGTGCATTCAAATAATAATTATCTGCACAGCTGAAATATTTCAAAATACCCATGCACGTGCACTGTAATTTGTATATACATTGGTACATTAAAGGGGAAAATACAATCTCGACCCGCATGGGTCCCGACGAACGTGTTATTTGTACACACGTGATGTCTAGGGATGCTGCGCGGGTCAATAAGTGAATTCAAGTTAAAACCCGATCCTTTTATACGGGTCAATAGAATTCGACAGGGTTCGAACAATCAAACAAGTATACGGCGACGACGACCGATATATTTATTTTAATACATTCAACAATATAAATTCACTAATAAAGGTACAAAGCTTACAAAACCCGATCCCTTATCAACAAGTTGATAGGGTCGACAAGATTCAAGCTTTAAATGGAAATAACCCCTAACACCCCAATGATGGTCGTGTTGAATGTTTATCTCAACCAGAGGGGTCCACAAGTATTTCAAATGACTTCCAAATTCCATTCAAATATTCACAAAAATCCAAAAATCCAAAAATTTAAAAATCTCAAGATCCAAAAAAAATTAAATTTTGAAATAAATCCATCAATGCTTAATGCAAAATCAATCCACACTCTGCAACAGTTTGCCGAGGTGGACAAATCAAAAACTACTTTTGCTCACAAAGAGTCAAATGCCTAGTCAAAAATATCACTAGGATCCATTCTCAAACAACCTCCTGCCAGTAAGGATGTGGTACGTGTCCTCTAACCGGCGGTTTTGCCGCCAAATGGCACCGCATAATAAACGATTATGACCCGGGGCCCTCTGAACCGAGTGGTTTTGCCGCCAAATGGCAGTGTGGGATAGAAGCGCTAGGACAAATCGGGAGAGGTATAACACTAAAACTTAGGCAAAACCTTAAGGCTCCCTAGCCAATGGCGTGTGATTGACGATCCAAAGCCTTAGGTTCCTAGAAACTTTGATTTTTGGTCCCTTAAAATCCCTTTGTTGGCTGTCCACTTTGCAAAAATAGTGAAAATTCGGTGATTTCCATTTGTTGACTCTCATGTGAGGGTCCGGAGAGGATTTCGATGCGTGTAGAGGTGTCGGGTTGTTATCCAACACCTCTCAAATGTATGTTTGTGCATCATATTAAGATTGACGCCTTCGCCTACATTCAAACCTTAGGGCATGTTACTTTTCGTAGCCAAAAATAGTGTGTAGCTCACATATCCTCTCAAATTTCACATTGTGTACATGTACCTACTCAACACTAGCGTCATGACGAAATAGACATATGATTTAGGAATTTGGTGGAGCTTGTGGAGTGTGACATAAGCCTTACAATATATCCAAAATGTTTGTGATGACTTGTTCTAGGATCTAATGTGAATCCCAAAGATTAGTTTCAAAAATCCTAGAGCAAGTGTGTTGATCAAGCTCACCTTTGGATGTGTTGTATAGTTTGTGATAGAAAAGTATATGGCTAATTATTTTTGTTATGCAATTATTCCAAAGTTTGGAAACTCATTTCAATGCCTTCAATGGGTCAAATCATGCCAAAAGTGATTTGACCCCTTAAAAGCTTCAAATGCATGTTTTCTACTATATTGTGATTCAAGCTATATGTTATCTATTTCTTTCTTAGATTAGTGAATGTATTAACTTGCAAATTTTTCATAAATGTGCTCATTTAATCCTAAGTATTGGTAAATTTGATTTGGAGCATTTCATGGACCCCAAAGGCCCATGATCATTGCTCCATCATACTAAGGGATTAGTTAAGCTCATTTTTCCTAAGTTGCAAGATAATATGGCTAGATGCAAGCTCTCAAATTTCCAAATCATATTAGGTTCGATTTAGGGAAAACCACTTTCTTGTAGAACTTTGATAATGCCATAGGTTGTCTTCCAAATTCAAGTTGTAGGACCAATTCCCCTTACCCAAATCATGCCAAAATTGATTTGGAAACCATTTTCATGTGTTGGAAGCTCTCTAGTAGTCTTCCCTCCCTCATGCATGATAATTTGGAGCCTCTCAAAGCTTCATTTTCCCATTGCATGAACGATCTTAACTTAGGATTCAAAAAATTCTTAGGTTCAAATCTCTATGCTTGTAGATACAAAATTTATAAGCATCCATCCTTCTCTCTTATGCATGGTGATTGGAACCTTCTCAAGGTTCTAAATACATACCATTGCATGACTTTTGGATGCTCCCTCAAGACTCCAAATGTTAGATTGTGTGAATTCTAGCTCTACTCTAGAAGCTACAAATCATTACATATCTACTTTTAGGTTTCCTCTAGATCTTGCTAAAATGGATCTTTAGGATATCCCTAGAAACCTCAAATCCCCAAAATCATATCAAATTTGATTTGGGAAAACTCCCTAAGCTCCAAATGTCCATCATGTAGATCGCTTGGGCTTGAGACCAAACTCTCACGCTCTCCTACTTTGTTTGTTGGAGCATCTAACCCACAAACATTACTTCCATGTGTGACACTTTGGAGTCTTCCCAAGCTCCAAATGTTCCCTTACATGAATCATGAAGATTGTAGGAAACAAATCCGAAGCCTCATTTCCATTTGCTAACAACATAAAGTTAGCAAATGAACATTTCTCTTCTCATATGTGATGATTTGGAATTCTCTAAAATTCCAACTTATCATTATATGTAAATCTTGTAGTTTAGAGCCGAAATCTAAGCTACCTCTTTCTTTCATTCGAGACACAAAGATCAATGAAAGAATTCCCTCTTTAGGCTTAGGACTCTAAATCTAGCCTATCTTGTTTGCCTAACCTATATAGGTAGACGACCTTCTCAATTTGTAGTTCCAAAACTACATATTGTACCTCTTATTCTTGATTGTTTGGAGCTTCATTTTAGCTCCAAACACATCGTTCCACGAATTAGAGGGAATTTGGAACCAACTCCCAAATCGTTTTATCTATTTTGTTGGCACAAGAAGCCAACACAAAATCCTTTCATGTATGATAATTTGGAACCTCCAAAAGCTCCAACCAATATCATTACATGGTCCTAAGCCTTAGAAATAAACTCTAAGTCACCAATCCTTTGTTTGTTGTAGCAAAGTCAACAAACAATTATCATCCCTCTCATGTGTATTGATTGGAACCTCCTCAAGGTTCCAAATATATCATCACATGACTTTTAACTTGTCTTGGGAGCTACCACCAATCTCCCCACACATAGGGTTGTAAACTCTTGAACTTGAGATTAAAATATCAAGTTCTCTCATCTCATTTGCTTAGCCACTATTTAGGCAAATGAATCCCCCTCCTTGGGAGTGATTATTCCGTCAGGTTACCGAATGCATCCGGAAACCAATAACAAAACGTCACGTCACTAAAGTGCTCGGTACCGTGCTCGGTACAGCGCGCTCGGTACACTCGGTATGCTCAGTATTGCTCGGTATTTTCACCGGATGTAATAATTTTTCCCTCCTTGGACACACAATATCCAAGGAATCCCTTTTTACATGCAATCCAAAGGTGGCTTGTTGCTTCTCTCTTCTACAACTTAAGAGTTGTAGAAAGTTCTAAGCCCCAAACTTAGGAGAATGGTCATCCCCTTTGAACACCAAATGTTCAAGGACATTCACGAATGTGCAACCTCTAAGGTGCACTTTTCTCCTTTTTCTACCAAACTAAGTGTAGAAAATCTCTCCATTCACTTAGCCTAAATTAAGTGAATGTATGCCATTTCCTTTGAACATCAAATGCTCAAAGTGATTCCTCTAGCTTGCAACCTACAAGTTGCACTTCACATTCTCCTTTCCTACAACTCTAAAGTTGTAGGAAATCATCTCATCCTCCCCTCCTACAATCCAAAAGTTGTAGGAAACTATCTCATTCTCTTAAGATTCCAAATTAGGAGAATGTAAACTTCTCTTTGAACACCAAATGTTTAAGGAATGATCATGAGTTTGCAACCCTCAAGTTGCACACATCTTCTTTCATTTGCCTAACACATATTTGGTAAATGATTGTACATCATTGAACATATGGTTCAATGATTGTACATCATTGAACATATGGTTCAATAATTTACCCTCTCATGTGCAACCTATAGGTTGTGTATCCCATCACATCTTTCTACAACTCAAAAGTTGTAGGAAGATATTTTCATTCTCTCAATCCAAATTTTGAGAATGTGCACTTCCCTTTGAACACCAAATGTTCAAAGAATTCTCATGGGCTTGTAACTTCCAAGTTGCATCCCCTCTCCTTTTCTCCTCCAACCCAAATTGGATGAATGAACCTCTTCTTTGGACACCAAATGTTCAAAGGAACTCCAATTTGCAATCCCTAGGTTGCACTTTGGACCACTTCTTTTCCTACAAGCCTAAATTATAGGCAATCGCCAAAATTCCTTTCAATTATCTTAACCTAAACTAAGAAAGTGAAATCCCACCATCTTGAATACAAAAATTCAAGGAGGCACCCTCTTGATTTGTAACCTTAAAATTACAAATCCTCTTTCACTTCTACAGGCTCCAAAAGTCTTAGAAAATTCCTTACCTTAGCTCAAAACCATAGGATCCTTCACTTTCTCTTCACTTTCTACTCTCCTAAACCCAAGTTAGGAGAGTGTACCCCTCTCTTTGAACACCAAATGTTCAAAGGGGTATTTAGAAGTTTGCAACTCATAAGTTGCACCTTCCTCTCTTCTCTACAAACTCAAAATCGTAGAGAAATCCATCCTTTCTACAACTCAAAAAATGTATGGAACTCTCTTGCATTCAACCCATGTTGAGTTGTTCAATCTTATTTCAAATCATCATGTTTGTTGAACCAAAAGCAACAAGTAATTTCATCTCAAGCATAGGATTCAAAAGTCTTATTTCCTTCCATCTTTCCAACTCAAGTTGGAAGGGTGTAACTCTCTTTTTGAACATCAAAGTATTCAAAGATTTTCATGAGTTTGCCAACCATAAATTGCACACTCTCTCAATTCTCCTCCAACTCCAAAGGTGTAGGAGGTTTCCCCTCTCTTTAACTCCAAAAGTTAAATGGAGTTTTCTAATATCTAGCTCAAAAGCTAAATGTCGGATCCCCACTTTCTCTTTTTAGCTCCAAAGCTAAGGGGAACCCTTCCAACACTTGGCCCAAAAGCCATGTGTTGGACTCTCTTCCTTCCTCCTTCTTTAACCTCAAAGCTAAAAGAAATATTCATTCCCTTTCTAGCTCCAAGCGCTAGGGGGAATTTCTCCAACATTGAGCTCAAAAGCTACATGTTGAACACTTCTTCCTTAGATCCAAATCCTAGGAGGACATTTAGTGTAACATACCACACAAGCTTCACACACTTAAGTGCACAACCCCTTAGACATACTAGGATTAGAATTTTTTTCTTTGTGTGCGCATGTGTTTGATGTTGTTGAGTGATTGCCCTCTTGGATTGTCTGCGTTGTGAGCACTTGCCCTTAAGTGGTTAGTTTAGAAATATATACATGTTTTTTGTGCAGGTAGTCATGTCTAAGAAGGGGGTAAATGTCATGATTATGCTAATGTTGTTTGCTTGCAGGCGCTGCTTAAAATCCCCCAAGAGACATGGCCAATAGGGTAGAAACAGGTACTTAGCACTCTAAGTGTTAGGCCAATTTTGGATATGATATGATGATTATATAAACTGCTGTCTAACTCTATTTTAAATGTTTGAGTCTTTTATATTTTTCAAATGTATTTGATAGAAGTAGGATGTAAAACTTGTGGGGGTTTGGAGCAAAAGAAAGGAGTGAAATAGGAGCTATGATGCACCGACCGCCTCTTAAAGAGAGTATGCAGTGTCGGACACGGACACGCGTCGGAAACGGCATGGACACGTGTCCGACACGGCATTGGAGTGTCGGAATTTAAAACATTAAAATTTAAATCGGACACGCGTGTCCGGTTATTAAATGATAAAATTGTCAGTTCTATTTAGCCTTTTCCGCGAACGAGAAGCCCTATTTTTTCGATCCATGAAAGAAATCTTCTAGGGTGGACTGGGAGAGCTCGCAGTCGACGCCAAACGGAGCCCGCTGCCTTCGCCTCCCGTTCCTTCGTCATTTCTGACTCGAATCAAGACAAGCTCTGCTGTCTCACCATTACCTTTCGTTATGCGTTATTTTGCTGCTGTATTCGAGAAGTTCGCAACTCAAAGGCCAAATCAGATCGCACCTTCTGCGTGAAGAGGAGCAGACATGTAAAGTGGATACTTCGCCATATTCTTCTCATCATTGTTAGAAAAGCTAAGAGTCAGCGTCTCGGGTACCGTGCTAGTACATCTGCTCACAGTACCGTCAGTACATCCCGTACTCGCTCGTACTGCTAGGTACATCCCGGTACGTCGGATAACATGTGTATAGCTCCGATGTAGATACAGCGTATTGGTAGGTACATGCTTGAACTATGGTAGTACTGGTCGGTGAGTCAAGCTCGGTACTTGATAGTAATTCGTATTTGCTCGTATTATAGGTACTGCCCGGTAATGGTCGGTATTGCTCGTATGTAGTATTGCTCGTACTGCTAGGTACATGCTCGATACCCCGGTATCTTACAGAAACAACTTACGAACTTTAAAAACAAGCAAAACTTCAAAATTACCTTACAATAAAATTTTGTACTGGGGGCGCGCCCGGAAACACCCGTAGGGCTCTGCCCCTTGACCGGCGACCTGACCGGGCAGGTCGAACCCCGCCAAGGGGGCAGCGCCCCTGGATACCCGAAGACCGGTATATTGTTTATTCATGTTGTGATTTTTTTTTATCTTCACTTTAAACAATTAATTTCGATGTAATTCATACATGATTGGTTGTTAGCAAAATGAGCTCGGCTGCTGGCGGGGTGGATTAGGTGAAGGTTAAAAGAGCCATCTGAGAAAGATAAAGCCATTATGGATTCATGTTAAAGTTAGGAAAAGGACATTGGAGGGGGAATGTGTCATTCAAATAGCAATATTGTGGATCTACAAAAGGATCTTATTCAGGGTGAAGGCACATATACTTAAAATTCATTGGCTTATGAAAGTATAAAATGTGTCCTAAGAATTACTAGTCACAGTTGATTGAATTGAACAGACGTTGTGAAGCTGAATCTAGATAAAGAACATCCTAAAGGGTACATTTGCCATCTAAGTCATGGCTCATCTAACACTTTCTTCCATCTGTGAGAGTTGATCAAGCTTTATCATTTAAAGTGAAGGTATAAAACAATGAAAAAAAAGGAGTAGCCAGTAGTCCTCTAGAGAATGCTTTAATTTTCAGCAGCGAGAGAATTGGATGTGAAATAGCAAGGATGTTTTTTCGCGGACTCCTTCACCTTGCAGGAATCTCAATATAAAAATACATTCATTTTTGCATGTAACACAACCTCGCAGATATGTTCCCCTGGCTACAATGCATTAAGATCGAAATTATTAGAAGAAGACAATATTGAGACATTGCTTGAACCAACAAAAGGTGGAAAGAAAAAGTGTTAGTTGTGTGTGATGGTTGGACAGATCCTCAAAGAAACCCCTTATTAATTTCATGGCTGTTACAGAGAATTACCCAATGTTCTTAAAGCAATGAATTGTGAAGGGAATACAAGGATAAACTTTTGCAATTTGATTAAAGAGTGATAGTCATGATTGGGCCTTCAATGTTGTGCAGGTTATTACAGATAATGCACGGTGTGTAGAGCTGCAGGATTATTGGTGGAGCAAACTTATCCCCATATATTTTGGACACCCTGTGTTGTGCACACTCTAATCTTGCTCTAAAAAATATTTGTGCAGCAAGAATACAGAGGTAATGAAATCATCTATGCTGAATGCCATTGGATAACAGTGTGCAGATGATGCTGTTCTGATCAGAAATTTTATTATGAACCATTTTATATGAGACTTTCAATGTTTAATGATTTCTCCACTTGAAATGCTAGCTGTTGCTGAAACTCGTTTTGCCTCTGTAATAATTATGTTGAGAGATTCAAACAAATTAAAAATGCTCTTCAATCTATGGTGATTTGTGAGAAGTGATCTTGCTATCGAGAAGATGTGTGGAAGGCAAAGTATGTTAAGAAAAGGTCTTAGATGATTTGTGGTGGGATAATGTAGACTACATTTTGGCTTTCGCTGATCCAATTTATGATATGTTGAGATAGGCTGACACAGATAATCATGTCTACATTTTGATTTATGAATGTAGGACTCTATGTTAGCAAAAGTGAAAGAATTATATACAGACATGAAAGAAGTCAATTGATGAAGACTCAAGTTTTTGGAGCATTGTCTAACTATTCTTGAAGATAGGTGGCAAAAGCAACACACCTTTGCATTGTTTGGCTCATTCATTAAATCCAAGATATTTATATTTATCTTTTAAATTAATTTAAATTTGTTGGTAAATGATCTATAATTTAATATGCTTTGTATATTTGAAGGTATTCAAGTAAAGATGGCTTCAAGAAGACCTCAATGTGTCTCACCACAAAAAGATTAGAAGTTTCAAATATGAGAAAGATAGCCTGAAAGATATTTTCAAATGAAGAGGAGAGAAGAAAAATTAATATAGAACTTGCAAAGTTCTTTGGATATTTTAGAGGTTTTTGGTGATCAAGAATCTTTGGTTGATAGATGGAGGATGGATCCAAAAATGTGGTGGTTGATTCATGGAGCTTCAGCACCGCTTCTTCAAACAATAGCAATAAAACTTCTTGGTCAAGTATTATCCTCTTCCTGTTGTGAGAGAAATTAGAGCACATACTCATTTATCCAATCAATGAAGAGGAATAAAATAACTCCACAACGTGCTGAAGATTTAGTTTATGTACATACAAATCTTCGTCTTCTATCAAGGAAAACCCCACTTTATATGACAGGTGATAACAAGATGTGAGATGTTGCTGGAGATGGGTTCGAGTGCCTTGATGATATGGGATTATTGGAGGTTGCAAATCTTTCTCTAGATGAACCAGAGTTGGAAGCAATGATATTCAATGATGATGATATTGAAGGCCAAAGACCAACATCTGAATCTAATTTTATCATTCCCTCTATTGAGTAGTTAGACCTTCATGTTGTATTAAATGATTTTTTGCTTATATTTTTGTGTTTGTACTTTGTACTAGACATTTTGTACTAAACATCTTTATGTTATAAGCTAAACAAGTTATCATGAATTGATTTATTATTGCTTGACATTTTTACTATAATATCACCTTAATTTTTATATATTATATTAAAAAATTATTATGCCGTGTCCACGCCGCACCCGTGTCCTATATTTTTAAAAATTGCCGTGTCGTGTCGTGTCGTGTCCGTGTCGCCGTGTCCGTATCGGTGCATCATAGAATAGGAGGGATGTACCTTTTTGAAAATGATGTCCAAAGATCTTTTTGAAAAGCTTGAAGACCCCACAAGTAGAGTTTGTAAATTTGACTAGGTTGTATAATGATAGGCAAGTCAGCTGCTAAACTTGTCTGTAATAACTTGGACTCTCTCTACATTCATTGCATTTTATTTATATACAAAAGCATGTATTGTTTGTTTACTGGATGCACATTAGAAAAGCATGTATTTTTCATAGGTTTTTTCTATTGCTTTGTTTGGATGTGGCCTGGACTCTGTCGCGAAAAGCTCTTATGATAAAAATAAATTTTCTACCTCTTAAAATGTAAGCAATCTAAAAAAATGAAACTAGGCTCCATAGTTTTCTAATAAAAGAAAATTGCATGGCTCCCTTCAAGAAGCCAAGTTTTCAAAAATTAAAACAATCATGCATAGCCCAAAAGTGTCTCATGTAGAAAAACCCTCACTTAAGGACTAGATAACAAAAATCTTTTTTTTTGTGAGTCAGCATCTATATACTAATCATAATTAGGCATCTTGGCCTCAAAATCAAGCTATAAGCCCTACCTTCCTAAATGAAATAGTCTTCTATTCTACATTTACATTTAGACCAAGATACATGGTTTTAAAAGCGATTAGGAGGGTTTAGCTGGTAGTCCCTTCCATGCAGGACAATAAATCCAGAGGTCGGGCATGCTATGCCTCTTGTGAGGTGTAGTTTGTAAGCCCCTTTGCACTCGTTAGACTTAAGCTCGAGACACTACCTATCGGTAGTCCTCACCTTAATTTTAGAGTCCGAGGCATTGGTTAATTCCAAATCACCTTATAAGCCCTCACCTTTCGAGCAATTCCTTATTGTTGGAATGTAAGCCCCAACTTTCTAATCAAAATAATCAACTTAAATAAAAATTAGATTTCTAAAATATAAAGCCCAACATAGAATAGTTCGAGTACCTCTGAGTTTCCCTCAGAATCAAGTACGCATACGCTTCTTTCCTTTGGCCCTCATTCCAAGAAATCTGTTTCCAAGTTGAGCCCTTTTCTTCCTTGAAATTCCTAAAGGCAAAACCTTTAAGCAAGACTTTCATGGATTTCAAAAAATAAACTTTAGCCAACATTTAAATGACTCTCAAAATAAGAAAAACCACTAGTTTAATCAAAAGTCTTCCCAAGTCAAAGCTTGAGATATAATTAACCATAAGGGCTTGCCCCTATGGGACTGTACCCCAAGAAGAAAATAAACATCATTCGACCAAAATATCGAATTGAGGAATCTTTGTTCAAAATTATAAATTTTATCATTTAGTCCATAAGGAAATGATATTTTTACCCTTCGGGTAATATATCATCATTCTTATGTCGTACTCGATCATAAAATATGCAATCTGTTTGAGGATACAAAAATTCTTCAACAAGACTTGAGTAATACAATTGAGCAAAATTAGTTGCAACAACAAATTCTGGCAATTCCATTAAAAAAATCAATGATTTTTATAGAATAGTTCAATGATCATAAAAGCAAGTTGTGTAACAACAATCAAAGCAGAGGAGTCTCCCACATTAAAGAAGATTTAATGTTTATAACAATTGAGCTACAAAATGACATCCATGATTGACATAACTTTTTGTATCTATTGTTGACTTAATAAAAACCTTCAGCTGCCCCAAATAACAAGCTGCAGTAATGGCAAAAGCCTTAAAAATTTAAAGTTTCAGTAGTTTAACTTCTCTGAATTTTAAGTTAGGTAAAAGTTCGTAAATTCCATTGAAACAGAGGTGTCCAATTAAAGTGTGATAAATCAGACGGCACCAATTACCAATTCGCAGCACCCACCACAAAAAGAAAAAAGCGAAAGAGAAACAAAGCTATGATTCTCTTCACGGAAACATTTTACTAGCAATTAAATACATGAAAATAATCCAATACCTTGTACCAGGATATTAAGCATGTTTACGGAAACATGATTGATTCAAGATTGTGAAGTTAGGCCATATGTATTTTGTCATAAGAACTGTTAAAACGTGCATCCATCATTCAAACTTTAGAAAATATGAATACATATAATACAAGAAACAGCGTCATGCCACCACATTATGAGAAAAAGTAGGTTTTGAAATCAATTGTAAAAAAAAATATCAAATACCCGACACTGAGATTGGTGTCTGCACAAACGAGACACATGGCACGTTTTGGGACACTTTAGAGGCCTTTGATTCTTTTCAACACCACATGGGACCTAAACAAACACCATTAGAAAAAAAAAATTAGCATAGGAAAATAGAATTTGGAATGAAGAGATAGGAAAATTAACAAAAGTGCTACCAACACAAATAGACCCTCCCTCCCTCAACCACACCCACCGTATGTCTGTATGTGAACTTTTTGTGCGCACTAGGAAATCTGCATGCCAACACCAAGCTTGATTAATTAATGTATGTGGCATAGGTACAGCAGAGTTTTCTTCAAGTCATAAGAAATTTCTATTCTATTCAGCTGAGTAGCCAGCGTCCTCCAATTTCCATCCCCACCCTTGCTCTTATTTAACCTTCTTCACTTCCTCCTTTTGTTATTCCTTAGCTATTTCATCTTTTTTCCAGCCTGTATGTTGCAACCTTGAACAGTCGTCAGAGAGAGAGAGAGTCATCACAAAGAAGAACGCCACTATCACCCATGGCGCCTCTTCCATTTTGCTCCCCCCTCTACTTGCTTCCCATCTTGTTCTACCTTTCCCTGCCATGTTTCAACTTTCAATCAATGCCCACTATTGTGCTCTTGAGGTCTGCGTAAGAAAAGTCACGCTACTGCATTTCCCTCCTTTGCTCTTCTTTTTGTGCTTCTATAGAGTGTAGAGATTTTATGCTATCATTGTTAGTAAAGTGGTTCAATTAAACAATCATTAATGTGTGCCCTTCTCTGAACTTGGCATCAGACAGATAACCTGTTCTGTCTGTTGCATATAACTAATCTTATAGTTAATTTAATTAGATGGGTAAAGTATTTGGTAGTTAGATTGAATTAAAGGCTAAACCACATCGTATTAAAAGAATAATTATGAGGCTAAACCATTGCCATATAAAATTAACTTAGATTTTCTCAAAAATTATTTGCAAAATATATGTTTTAACGCCTCTGACAACAATGCTAAATAAGAACAAAGGGAAAATAAGGATTTATAGAGCTAAACCCAAATAGTTGGTATAAGGTTAATGCTGATGATTTAGCCTAGATTACACGACTAAATTTGGATAATCATTATTATTAGAATCAACTTTTCATTCACTCCTGTAGAGTGTAAGCTAAGATGTTAAATCTATTTTTCATAAATAAGTTTGAATAACTTCCAATTATAGGTCTGTCACTCAACCCCTTTCCTTCCAAATCCTCCGATACTAATTTTACAGACCCGAGAGATTCAAATTTTACCCTTTCTTGCCTATGCCCAAGGCGTCAAGTCGGTTTCAACTATGTTATCTTCAATAGATGACATTCCATCCATTCCTAAATTTATCAATACTAAGTTTTTTTTTTTCTTCTGACGCATCCACTACTATTCATATTTCTTTCTTATTCAATATGCCTATTAAGGATTTTTGTACTTCCTAAAAATTATATACAGCTTCTTCTCTTTCCTCCTTGTGGGCTTCGAAAATTCGGCCTTGACCTCCGCTCGCTTTTCTTTTTTTTTTCGGCGAGGGAGTTTTAACTGATAAGTTCCGAGGTAAATTTTGGAAGGCAGATGGGTTTGTAGATAAGACACTACCCAGAGATTTCGCCCTCATTTTGCGAGGACTTTATGATCTGAATTCTGGTTTCCTATAGGCGCAAAAGCCCCTATAGTTAATTACCCCTCCTGATAACGAGAGAGAACTTACGATTAAGGCTAGTCGTCGATCAGATACGTTGTATACATAGATACGTAGTATCAGGCATATAGTAGCAGCAATAGACATTGGTATTTGAAAATGTTTGATTTAAAAATTGGTTGGAAGTTGGAAGTTGGGAATTTGGTAAATTTGAATATTTTGGAGGTTTGAAAATTTGTGTTGCAAGAGTTTGATATTTAAAATTGAAAATTTCATCATCTACACTTAAAGCGGATGGTGGGGGAATGGATGATAGACCCGATCAAGATCTCATGGTTCCGTCGTCCCGGGCCATCGTGGTCCCTGGTCTACTTAGTCAGAGGAGGTAGTCGACCCAACCTGACAGAAGGATCCTTGTCGGCAGCCATGGGTTTCTTCGTCCAAGGGGACCTCGTAGACCTGGGATGAGTATTTTCCTATGGAGACAAATTTGAATCCACTTTAGCTAACAAAGGGCTTTGTGCCCTATCGATTATATCTTATTGATTCATATCTCAAGGATTTGATGCCAATAAGGAACGTAACGGCGCTGGCCATAACTGGTATTTTGTGGTGCCATTTGGCGGCAAAACCACTCAGTTCAGAGGGTCCCGGGTCATAACCGTTTATCCTGCAGTGCCATTTGGCTGCAAACCGCCGATCAGACGACACGTACCACGCCCTTACTGGCAGGAGACTGTTTGAGAATTGATCCTAGTGATATTTTTGACTAGGCATTTGAGTCTTTGTGAGATGAAGTAAACTTTGATTTGTCCACCCCGACAAAATGTTGCGGAGGGTGGATGGATTTTTGCTTTGAGTAGTTTGATGGATTTATTTCAATTTTAAATTTTTTTTTTGGATTTTTGGGATTTGAAGATTTCTTTTTTGGATTTTGGTATTTTTTGTGGAGTTTGGAAGACATTTGGATATTTGGGAGTCATTTGGAAATGCTTATGAACCCCTCCGGTTGAGATAAGCAATCAACACGGCCATCATCGGAGTGTTCGGAGTCATTTTCCTTTATGGATTGAACCCTGTCGACTCTGTCTACTAGTCGACAGAGGATCAGGTTTCATGGATTATATGCCCTTGATAGTGAATTCTCATTGTTATGGGCCTTGAAGGCCTAATATGAATGTATTAAAACAAATACACTGGTCGCCACAACCGTGTATTTTTCTGAAAGTTCGAACCCTCTCGACTCCTATTGATTCGTATAGAAGGATCGAGTTCGAACTATAATTCACTTATCAACCCGCATAGCATCCATAGACGTCACATGTGTACCAATAACATATTCGTCGGGACCCATGAGGGTGTTTGGGGGCATTTATAATTATACCCTGTCGACTCCTTTTTACTTGCTTAGGATGATCGGGTTCAAATTTAATAACCCGCGCAGCATCCCTAGACATCACATGTGTACCAATAACACGCTCATCGGGGCCCACGCGGGTTCTCGATTGCATACCCTCTTTTAGTGTACCTATGTGTATACAAACTACGGTGCACGTGCGGGGTTTTTTGAAAGTATTTATAGGCGCCTTCTGTTCGCTTACATAGAAGTTGCGGATCAGGTGGCGTCGCGTAGCAGCTTCTGAGTTTAGTTGTTCGCTGCTTTATACATGTAGATTGTCGTGCACTACTTGCATGATTTGCGCAAGTAGATTGTAGTGCACTAATTAATCTCCTGCCTTGGGTCGTAGCAGCTTGCGCTTCTCGTATTCATCATATATTTTATGGCAGTCATTGGTCTTTTCAATACATTCGCCACTGGTGCATGTAGGTATTGCAGATCTTCTATTATTATTTGCATGCAGATCAGCTATCGCTCTATAAGGTATTTTAAGTCATGGTCTTGTAACCATAGCATATCTTTCAACATTCTCTTGTTATTTGTAAGCACATCGCATTTGCAAGCCCTTTATCTTCAAATGTTGTTTATTAGAATGATTTAAACCATGATTTGAAATTTACTTTCCTGCATGAGATTCAGATGGATCACCCTCTTTGATTAACATTTGTAATTCCTTCGTTAGTATATCTTCACGGAATTGAATTGTTGTTGATAACATATATGACATTACATTCCTTGTAGCTCCTTTAATGTCGCTCGTAGTATATTGTGTGCACTTCTACATTTGTAATGAACAAAATGAGCTACACTTATTGTTGATTTATCCATGCAAACCAAATATCTTTGTTTATAGGAGCAATTGAATTTGCTTGCATGACAATGCAGATATCACTTGTTCTCACTTACAAGTTGATTTTGCTTAAATGTTATAAGCCATTTAATTCTATCATTCATCATTTGTATGTCTTAAGAATTCATTCAACATTCTTTATGAGATCTCACTTGTTTATTTGAGTTTGGTTCAAATCAAATTCAAGTCCAAACTCAAGTTTGAGTTTGTCTGGTTAAAGCTTTGCTCCAAGTTTGAGTTCAAATGATTCGACTCATGGATCTTTTGAGTCAAATAAGATTCAAATCCAAGCCTAGTTGTAGTTCAAGCTTATAAGTCCAAGCTTACAAATTTTCATTATTTGATTCAACTTTGAGTTCATTTGGTTTAAATTTGGGTTTAATTTATTGCATATTTAGGTTCAAATTCAATGTGATTTTGTTCAATTCAAGCTCATATGCATGCCCACAAATCTTCTGGTTGAGTTCGAGTATCAAACTCAAGTCCCAAATCAAAGTTTCATGTGATCTTGTAGAGTCCAAGCTCAGATGTTCAAGTGTAGGTACAAGTCATATGTCCCCTATTGTCCTTGCAAGTGCAATTTCATATCCAAACTGTTCAAATTATGATTTGAGTTTGAGTTAAGATTTTGCACATTTTTTATTTGTGCTCAATTGTTTTATCAAGTCATTTAGATCTTGTTCAAAAGTCCAAGTACAAGTCCTTCGTAGTTCTTCTGAGTTCAATCAAGTTCATGTTCCAAATTGTTCGAAGTCCTTGGATTTTCGATCCAAATTTCGGCAACCTCCCGGCGTCTCCCCCGTTTAGGGGAAAAACCAGGAGACCGCCTGCCCGCCACGTCAACAAAGACATGCACAGTTGGTGTTTGTGAGACACTGCGGCAGTATTTTTATTTTTCTCCCACCACGCCAACAAAGGCGTGCATGGGATTTTTAAAAAGCATTTTTATGAAAAAGGCAGTTTTCTTTCCTCCCGCTCGGGGGTACTTATGAGTGACCTTGCCTCGCCGTAGGTGCCGCACCGGGGTCCTATCCAACCACGCGCACCAAAGGCGTGCTTGGGGCGGTTTTCCGGTTCGCCAAGAACATTTAAGTAGAGTTTTGAGTTTAAAAGAATTCGTACCTTCACGGGGTTGTCGATGTTGGCACATGGATCTAGGGGTCACTCGCCTACCTCGTCGTAGGCGTCGCACCGGATTCACTCCTGCCACGCTCAACAAAGGCGTGCATAGGTGGTTTGTCAGCCCGACACACATGCCGAAGTAAGAGAGTAGAGGGGATCATTTTTTTCAGGTTAATTATAATTAATTAAAAATTAATTATAATTAATCTCTTAAAACTAATTATAATTATTTATGATAATTATAATTAATTTACTAATTTCAGTTAATTAAAATTAATTATAATTAATTAAAATAAATTTTTTATTAAGACTAATTAAAATTAATTAAAATTTATTATTAATTTTGATTAAAATTAATCAACATTAATTTTAATCAAAAAATACATAATCTCTCTCCCTTTCCTCCCTTTGCGGTTCAGCGGGTCTAGGGGATTTGGCCAAACGAGCGTGTATAAGGGTTAAAATGTCGGAACTCCTGAAACGACAAGAAGGGAACGCCGTCTAGGGCAGGGGCGGCGGGATCTAGAGGTCGGCTAATGTAGGTCTTTCCTTCTCTCTCTCTCTCTCGGTTTGGGCTGAAGGTCGGCGACCTGAGGAGGTCGAGTGGATGAGAGACGATGGGATCTGGGAGAAGATCGGCCTGTGGAAGATGTCGGTGAAGCTGCGGTTTGAGGTGGAGGTCGGGACAGAGAAGGAGATCGGAAGCTGGGGTCGTGTGGGTAGCGAACGGGAGAAGAGAAGCAGGATCTCGGGAGGTGTTCGTGGAAGGAGAAGATTTCAGAAGCATCCCTAAAGGCTTCGCTCGTTGGGCATTTAACGACGAGCGGGATCGTCCTGCGAGACAGATCGCGGGATTTAGGCAGGATTTCCAATCGAGACATGAGCGGCGCCGAATCGGCACAACCTCGGCAGGATTCGAGGATCCGATGGTTTTGAGGTATGTACGCAATTTTTGTATTTTCCCTTGAGTATTGTACATAGGTCAACAAATGCCCTCCAACAAATGTGGTTTGCGTCTGAAGCAAACCACGTTTATTGTATGTTGATTGACCCTGTGGATCTCTAGATATTTGTTCTAGATGTCACACTAGGTATTTCATTTAGCGGATCTCCAAAAGCTTGCTTGAATGTTTCGCTAAGACATTTAGTGGATCTCCAAAAAAATTTTTGGATGTCACACTAAGATTCATTCTATAGATCTCTAAGAGTCCATCTTTGTGTCTTTGTAGATCTTTTAGATGCACTTGTAATCTTCAGTGTAGTTGATATATTTGCTCTTGGTCAAATAGAGATCCACGGGGTAGTGATAAAGTACTTTGTATTCAGATCCTTAGAGCTTCACTTTGTAGATTGATGCGGATAGTATTATCACCTCTTGCTCTGCTTTTGCGCCACTATCACATTTGCTTCTAGCATTTTAGTATCAATTGAAATCTATCTGATCTTTGCAGATTCATTAGTCGGTGGGACTTTGCTATCGTAGGCTCTCCACAGTTGCTTTTGGGTTCAGGTACACTTTCTCCCCTTTTCCTTAGTTTTGATTTTGCGCTCGTACTGACATTGTTTTGTATTTTGTGCAGGCTACCACGGGAAGAGGATCCGAGCTCCAGCCAATTTACTGCCTCAGGAGACTTCAGTTTGGTATATTTTTACTTTGTTTGTACTGTTCGTTTCTTTCTTTGACTGCTTTTTAACACCTCTTTTTTTTTGCTCTGCACAGATTTCGAGAGGAGCGGGATACTTGTTCGCGAGCCACCTCGGGAGACTTCTGTTTCAGGTACAACTTTCTTTTTATAGTCTCTTACATATATTCTTTATAATTCTTCTTCTTTCTGCTGACTTCTCTGTTGCTTTGTGTGAGTCCTACAAGTGCAGAACACCAGATTTTTCTAAGGAGCAGAATAAAGACGTGGACTTCCTCTTCAGGCGTAGTTTAGAAGACAGATTTTAGTCCTCTGTGAAAGACATTGTACTTTTCTTTTTCTTTCAGCTAATGTAATCTTGTAAAAAGATGATATTTGTAAACTTGTATATGAATTCTAAATGAATATAATAAAGTAATTTTATAAATCCAGTCATTGACGACCTCTCTTTTTACTGCCCTTGAGACTTTTGTGGTTGTACTCTGACTTGTGCTCATAGTACTTTAAATACTTATTTGGAGATCTCGGCATGAAGCGCGATGTCGACTCAAATAAATATTTAAAATGCCCCCAATCTTCAGGGACACTTGTAGATATTATTCAGGGTGCTCATTCCATGGCTTTGACTTAAGCCCCGAGATTTTGATTCTTCTATTCTTTGCTTTGTGCTGCGGACTTTGATGAAGAATTACTTGATTTGTCCTTACTGATTTGTCAGGAGATTCATACATTCGGCCCTATGCTTTTTGCTTTGGCGGGCTTGTTGAAGGAGAAGATGCCGGTGACCTAAACCCTTAGGTTTATATTAGGTCAATGACAAAAAGTCATCGGTCCAGAGCTTTGTGCATAATGGACTTGTTGATGACAAAATCCACTTAGTTCAGCCATAGGCTTTCCATGAACTTTGGGATAGTTTTCTTCGGTTCTTTGCTTTGTGCTTTGGCGGACTTGTTGAAGAAAAGTTCATTCGATCCTTGCTTTGTGCTTTACGGATTTGTTGAATGATTTGCAGGTTCTTAATTTAGTTGATAGTACCGAACGTAGGTAGTACCTTGATCCTTAACCACTTCAGAAGACTTTAATCTGAGTTACTTGAGTTCATCAGATCGGGAGAGCTAGAATTTGATAGCTCTTTGTCCTCTGGTTGCTGGGATGGGGGTCCTCTACTGCGGCCTTTCTTATGACTTGTTGAGTAGATGGAGCTGTCAGCGATTCGACCATATTTGGGCATGTTGGATCCGACCTTTTACACCCATTCAGGCTTCAGACTTGAGCTATGGGAAATGCGCTTCCCAATGCTGATTTTACTGAAGTTGGTAGATTTGGAGTCATCCTTTTTTGTTATAAATTTAGAAGCCTACGAACATTCAGAAGTTGCTCGAGACTCCTTGCGCAAGAACTTTAATTCTCCAGTCATTTAGGAGAATTTTGGTGGACTACGATCACTTGAACTGGTCGAGTCAAATTGGCCTTCATTCTTCCTACAGTCCCTACTGACGGGTTGACGAAGTGGGGGTTCCGCTACTACGAACTTTCTTATAGCTTGTTGAGTAGACGGAGCTGCCAGCGATCTGACAATATTTGTGCGTGTTGGATCCGATCTTTTACACCCATTCGAACCTTAAGCTTCAGGCTGTTGAAAGACTTCAAACTTTTCTGGCTCAATTTGTTTGAGTGTGTAGTTACAGAAGTCTCACGTGGAATGATTTGCTTAAAGTGTTGTAAGGCAATACGCGTGACTACAAGTACACTATCTGAAATTGATAGGCTGTCGATTCTTCTAGAAAACACATTCTGCACCGTGTTCATATAAATAGAATCGTAGTCATAATCATCATTTGAATATTTGACATGCCTACTCCATTCCTCCATGGACTGGTATACTCTCCGAGATTTAGCAGGAGTAACATCATCTTCATCCGTATCATTCCCAAGATGAGATACATGTTTCTTTTCTTTGAGAATGGTCAGTGCTTTGGGAAGAGTCGGTGCTGCCTTCTTTCTCCCCACATGCTTCTTCTCGCCTTCTCGTTCAGGTCGTTTTGCAGCCTTTGAGTTTGATGCTCTAGCCTCAAGAGAACTTGAAGACTTTTGCTTCTTTGGCATGAAGTACCGTGCATCTTCATAAACTATTGCTTCATGAACTGTAAATGGCTGAATGTCACCGGAAATCCTGAATTCTTCTCCATTTTTGAGATATTTCATACACTGGTGTAATGCTGACGGGACAATGCCATATTCATGCAACCAGAGAAGACCTAGTAGCTCCTTGAACGAAGTATCCGCATCAATCACATGGAATTTAGCTTCTGTATGGAGTTCTCCAAATACAAGATGAAGCATGATGATCCGAGGGTTTTCTGCCCTTTTTCGTTGAAATCATGCACCATCAATTTATCTGGCCCGAGGTGTTCCACATCAAGACAGAGGGATCTTAGTGCTTTCAAACTTATCAGATTTACGGAGGATCCAGGATCAATCAGAATTCGACTGATGATCAGTTTATCGCTCTCTGCAGTAACATACAGAGGACGGTTGTGGTCTGCAATTCCAAGCATCATGTCTTCTTCGGAGAAAGTAATGAACTACTCATTACGAGCTTGTAGAACTTCAGTCAAATTACATTCAGCAAAATACGCCTCGTATCTTTTGGGATCTTTGAGAGCCTGAATCAGAGTCTCCCGAAGATCTTTAGACATTACCAAGGCATCGTATATGCTGAGTTGTGCTGAGATCTTCCTCAGATGGGATAAGATATTATAATCTATCACCTTTGACTGAAGTGTTCTTTTTCTTAGGATCTTCAGGGATAATATCATTATTGATGATTATTTTTTTTTCTTGAGGTATTAAGTTCATATAGCATAAAACCAATGAAAAAAATCATCCATTAATTTACATATAGCATATAATGATAGGAGGACTCCTTTATTAGATTTAAACGAGAATTTGACTTTTAATAGGACACATTGGAGAAAAATGATTCATGTAGCCGACCCCACGTAGTGGGATAAAGGCTTGATGTTGTTGTTGTTGTTGTTGTTGTCTTTGTTGGAGACCCTTTTCTTCAGTGGAGATGGTAGTATCTTGCCGCTTCTTAACTGCACTTGAGCAATCTCCTCCAGTTCAGAGTCATTTGATGGAGCATTTTCTTCAGAGTCAGCCATTATTGCGTCTAGGGACTCGTCTGTTGATTCAGAATCACCACCCAGGTTTACGTGTCCCATCCGAGACGTTATGCTAGGGTCTGATTCGTCTCCCTCTGAAAAATACAAATCCTCCTCCGAACTGTATTCCATTGGCAATACCATCATACAGGATTCAGATGATACTTCTTCAATGTATTCTTCTTTTGTCAAGGTACTCGGCGCCACCGAGATGACCCGACATACTTCTGTTGGAAGAGAATTCTCATCATCTTCTTTGGCTTCTTCTATCTTAAGCTCTGTCATAAAGTCAGCGAGCTTGATAGGTCGCCACACAGTCTGGTAGTACTCATCCAAACTATCGATAGCCCTTTGGGTTGCAGTCATTCTCTCATTGGGCTTCTTTAGCTTAGTCTTCTTCTTGGAGGGCTTCACCTTTTCAAGTTTCGAAATGCCAATTTGGTTGGGGAATTGTTTAGAGGTAGAAGCTCGTGTCATAGGCAGAGCTTTCAAATTTAATATTGGCTCCGTAGGAGATTTCCACTTCACCCCTGACATTCCTTCGAGCTGTTTCAACATTTTAAGTCTTCTTGGAGACCGCAGTCTCCCACTGTTCTTCTTGAACTGGCTTCTTTTCTTTTCTTTTTCTTCAACCAGAGGTACGGAAGAGGACGTAACTACCCGAGTTGATTCTTTTATAGGATGAGACAGCACATTGTCGGACAATGTGAGTTCACCTTTTTGATATTTTCTTTCAAGTCAATCCTTGAAGATGTAGCAATCTTCAATATGATGGCTGAGTACCCGATGGTATGGGCAATAATTTGGGTCATCAGTGTGCTTCGACTCTTCGGGCCTCTTGCATTCAGGCAGTTCTAGACCCGTTTTCAACACCTGTCGAAATAATTTGGCGACACTCTCCCTCTTGAATGAATATTCTTTATTAATTTTATCTTTGAGGGATTGGAACGTTCTATCACCAATTCCTATTGCCTGTCTCGGGCGTTCTCCACCACCTTGATAAGTTCGTGGCTTATCATTTCCCCCTAATATCAGCTTCGGTTGGGGGTTGGGGTTGTAGGCCTGCTTGGGCTTTTCTTCATACTGTATTGGCTGTTTTCCTTTTTCTACGTTATAAATCACCTGCCTTTCTTTATCAGCTCTAGAGAAGAAAGTAGAGTCGGCCTCACCCCTTCTAGCACCCGGGGCCTTAGCTTTTTTGGGCTTGTCAGAGTGATTTTCTGATCTAAACAAGTTTAGTTTTTCAAACTTGGCCACTCTGTCTAGCAAGTCTTGAAATGTATTAATTGTAGCCATGAATAGGAAGGGTTGCATCTTGTCATCAATATTGCCCATTAACAACTGTACGGCATATTCTTCTTCAAGCTGTTGTTCACATTTCATGCTCAGGTTGCGCCAGCAAGTGATATATTTGGTCACTGATTCTTCTCTTTTTCTCTTATCTAGAGCGAGGTCAGCGATCGTGATCTTCTCATTTGCACTAGCAAACCTCTTCACGAACATATTTTTTAATTCTGTGAAAGTCTTCACAGAATCATTTGGCAGTTCAGCATACCATTCGAAAGCAGTTGCTGTCAAACTGCTAACGAATTATCGGAAGCGTAGGGCGTCATTGCCTCCTGTGTTCCCACAGGTGGCTTTAAACTGTGACAGGTGCTGCCTGAGCTTGTTATTACCGTTGAAAGTATTGAACTTTCGCACAGAATATCCTTTTGGATACAACACTTCGTCGTATTCAGCAGGGTACGGGCGACCTTTGCCAACCAACCTTTCTGCTTGATCAATGGCTATGATAGCCTTGATCTTTTCTGTGATAATTCCTTCTAACTGTGCAGCAGTCACAGGTTCAGAAGTTCTTGCAACATTTTGTGGGGTGGGCTGGCGAACGACATTATGAATTTTGTGACCACCTTCAGGAGTACCTCGTACTCCCGAGACTTGAGGTATTTGGAAGTTTGGAGGATCCGAAAGAGGATTGGGCATGACACCAATAACGGCAGTGCTCTGCATCATCTGCATCATTACCCCCATCTGAGCCATCATCTCAGTCATCTTCTCATTCAACTGAGAGATTTTCCTGTCATTGGCTCTCATTTGTCGCCTTATATGTATTTGCATGTCTGCAAGTGTGACATTCTCGTCAGCGAAGGGATTCTTCTCGGCTTCTTCTCTTTCTTCTTCTGCTTAGGAATGACCACCTCTGCTAGTGGTGGACCCAGCTTCACGACGACGTTGATAAACTCGCCTAATCGGCGGTTGTTGATCGTCATCATCTTCACTGTCATCATAGTAAGCTTCCTCATTAAAGTTGTTGGTGTGTCTCACTATATAGACCACCTCCATGTCCAAGGTGTTATTTGTTTCTTCCAATTTCTTCCAATTCTTCTTCTAGATTTTCCTCCATAAATTCATCAATGTTTTCTTCAATATTTTCATCCCCTTCAAGGTATTCTTCTCCTTCTATATTTTTTTCTTTTTCTATGTTTTCTTCTGGTACCCGAATCTTCGAGCGACGACGCCACTAGATCACTGGTTCTTGATTCAGCAAGGAGACTTCTTCAATCAGCGGGCTGCGATCAAAGTTGATTTCTTCTTTTGGAGGGGCTGATCATCGACGGGATCCCCTGGAGGATTCTCCAAGGTGTCGACCGTTTGGAGGAGTGTCATTATGGGTCCTTTTTGGGGCCCACTTCTGATGTGATTTGTACACTGGGGCGGATCTCCATGAAGCCTCACTAGATGTCACGCCCATATCAGATCTTCTTTCCTTTTCATTTCTCCAAAGTTTTGGCCTCTAGATTTGTTTTCCTTTCCACCGGGACCTTTCAACGGCGGATCCCTAAATTTGTAATTCAAGTGTCACGCCCCGATGTTCACCGCGTGGAATATATTATCTTTCTCTTCTCTCCGCCGTAAAGGATAGACGTTCTCTTGGCGGGGTTCTCCTGGCCTCAATCACCAAAAGGCCGTTGGAACTTCTTTTTCTTCAGACCCTTCTTCTTTACGGTCTTCAAGACTCAGTATACCCGAGCTGATAGAGTCTCAGACTCATTTCATTTTGGAAGGATTGGAGCTTCACGTCGTTGCTCCCAGAAGGACTTCTTTAGCTCCCCAGTAGAGGTATTCCTCTTCACCCATTTTAAGTCTGCAAACTTGTTCCGGGTAGGAACATTAGCTTCAGGCTCTTGGGCTGACAGATTAAAGGGATGGATTGGGAGTTGTTGATGTTGAGCTCGGGTTCAGCATTCATCTTTATCTTTTGCCTCCTTGTAGGTCTTCCTCCAGATGAGGAGGTTTCAGTATCGTACTTTCTAGGTGCAGATAACCCAGTTGGAGTAGTGGTGTTTGCAGTCACCACAAAGACTCTTCCACCATTCATAATTCTTTTGGTGGTTGGGATTTCAAGCTGCGACAGCCTCTCGAATGCAAAAATCCTCCTATGGGGATTTTCGACGGTAGGTCGTTGTGCTGGCAGATGCACACGACGGGTGGCAGCTTCAGTAGCGGGTCACTGCGCCGGCAGATGCGTGCGACGAGTAGGAGCCTCGGAAGCTCTTGCAACAACAGCAGGGAAATCAATACTACCAAATTGGATGGAAGCTCCAGTGTTTCCGGTCTCTATGACAGCATTAGCTAGTTGAATTCTGGCTCCTTGTCCCAACTGAACGGTCATCGGGGTGTTCTGTAGATCCATCTGCATAAATGAAAGGCAATGGTTAATTATCAGAATCTGATACACCACCCCGCACTTTCAAAATACAGACTTGCACATAACACAAAAATAAGAGAAGATAATATTAACGAGCAATTCAAATAATATAAATCTAAAATACTGCTAAAATACGTTATCTCAACGGAAAATTTTTTTGAACAATCATTCTTTAGAGAATTCAAATATCTAATTCCTTGAATGATCATTTTGAAAGACTCAAAATTTTGTATGATTTGATATAGCTGCTACTATAACACTGAGACGACAAGTCAAAGATGGAAAGAGAAACCAAACCCTAGTGGAGTCGCCAAAAATCAGTGGGCTCCGAAAATTCGACCTCGGCCTCCGCTTGCTTTTCTTTTTTTTCGGCGAGTGAGTTTTAACTGATAAATTCTGAGGTAAATTTTGGAAGACAGATGGGTTTGTAGATAAGACACTACCCAGAGATTTCGCCCTCATTTTGCGAGGACTTTATGATCTGAGTTCTAGTTTCCTATAGGCACAAGCCCCTATAGTTAATTACCCCTTTAGATAACGATAGAGAACTTTCGATTAAGGCTAGTCATCGATCAGATACATTGTATCTATAGATACGTAGTATAAGGATAGAGGATCAGGTTTCATGGGTTTTATGCCATTGATAGTGAATTCTCATTATTATGGGCCTTGAAGGCCAAATATGAATGTATTAAAACAAATACACTGGTAGCCACAACCGTGTATTTGTTTGAAGGTTCGAACCCTCTCGACTCCTATTGATTCGTATAGAATGATCGAGTTCGAACTAGAATTCACATATCAACCCGCGTAGCATCCCTAGACGTCACATGTGTATCAATAATATGTTCGTCGGGGCCCATGCGGGTGTTTGGAGGCATTTTATAATTATACCCTGACGACTCCTTTTTACTTGCTTAGGAGGATCGGGTTCAAATTTAATAACCCGCGCAGCATCTCTAAACGTCACATGTGTACCAATAACACGCTCGCCGAGGCCCATGCGGGTTCTCGATTGTACACCCTCTTTTAGTGTACCTATGTGTATACAAACTACGGTGCACGTGCGGGGTATTTTGAAAGTATTTGTAGACGCCTTCGGTCCGCTTACATAGAAGTTGCGGATCTGATAGCGTGGCGTAACATCTTCTGAGTTTAGTTATTCGCTGCTTTGTTCAGGTAGATTGTCGTGCACTAATTGCATGATTTGCGCAGGTAGATTGTAGTGCACTAACTAATCTCCTTCCTTGGGTCGTAGGAGCTTGCGCTTCTCGTATTCTTCATATATTTTATGGCAATCTTTGGTCTTTTCAATACATTCGCCACTGGTGCATGTAGATAGGTAGATGTATTTATTTACATCCTGAAATTCACTACAGGATACAGCATTAACTGAAGTCTTTCTGCATCTACCCCTGGGTGGCATGTTACACATACATATGTATTCATTGAGAGATTGTAGGTACTGCAGATCTTCTATTATTATTTGCATGCAGATCAGCTATCGCTCTATAAGGTATTTTAAGTCATGGTCATGTAACCACAGCATATTTTTCGACATTCTCTTGTTATTTGTAAGCACATCGCATTTGCAAGCCCTTTATCTTCAAATGTGATTTATTCGAATGATTTAAACCATGATTTGAAATTTACTTGCCTGCATGAGATTCAGATGGATCACCCTCTTTGATTAGCATTTGCAATTCCTTCGTGATTATATCTTCATGGAATTGAATTGTTGTTGATAAGAGATATGACATTGCATTCCTTGTAGCTCCTTTAATGTCGCTCGTAATATATTGTGTGCACTTCTACATTTGTAACGAACAAAAGGAGCCACACTTATTGTTGATTTATCCATGCAAACCAAATATCTTTGTTTATAGGAGCAATTGAATTTGCTTGCATGACGATGCAGATATCACTTGTTCTCACTTACAAGTTTATTTTGCTTAAATGTTATAAGCCATTTAATTCTATCATTCATCATTTGTATGTCTTGAGAATTCATTCAACATTCTTTATGAGTTCTCACTTTTTCATTTGAGTTTGATTCAAATCAAATTCAAGTCCAAACTCAAGTTTGAGTTTGTCTGGTTAAAGCTTTGCTCCAAGTTTGAGTTCAAATGATTCGACTCATGGATCTTTTGAGTCAAATAAGATTCAAATCCAAGCCTAGTTGTTGTTCAAGGTTATAAGTCCCAAGCTTACAAATTTTCATTATTTGATTCAACTTTGAGTTCATTTGGCTAAATTTGGGTTTAATTTATTGCATATTTAGGTTCAAATTCAATGTGATTTTGTTCAATTCAAGCTCATATGCATGCCCACAAAACTTCTGGTTGAGTTCGAGTATCAAACTCAAGTCCCAAATCAAAGTCTCATGTGATCTTGTAGAGTCCAAGTTCAGATGTTCAAGTGTAGGTACAAGTCATATGTCCCCTGTTGTCCTTGCAAGTGCAGTTTCATATCCAAACTGTTCAAGTTATGATTTGAGTTTGAGTTAAGCTTTTGCACATTTTTTATTTGTTTTCAATTGTTTTATCAAGTCATTTAGATCTTGTTCAAAAATCCAAGTACAAGTCCGTAGTTCTTCTGAGTTCAATCAAGTCTATGTTCCAAATTGTTCCAAGTCCTTGGATTTTCGATCCAAATTTCGGCAGCCTCCCGGCGTCTCCCCCGTTTAGAGGAAAAACCAAAAGGCCGCCTGTCCGCCACGTAACAAAGACATGCACGGTTGGTGTTTATGAGACACCGCGGTGGTATTTTTGTTTTTCTCCCACCACGCCAACAAAGGCGTGCATGGGGTTTTTAAAAAGCATTTTTATGAAAAAGGCAGTTTGCTTTCCCCCCGCTCGGGGGTACTTATGAGTGACTCTGCCTCGCCGTAGGTGCCACACCAGGGTCCCATCCCACCACGCCCACCAAAGGCGTGCTTGGGGCGGTTTTCCGGTTCGCCACGAACATTGAAGTAGAGTTTTGAGTTTATAAGAATTCGTACCTTCGCGGGGTTGTCGGTGTTGGCACGTGGATCGAGGGGTCGCTCGTCAACCTCGTCGTAGGCGTCGCACCGGGTTCCCTCCTACCACGCTCAACAAAGGCGTGCATAGGTGGTTTGCCAGCCCGACACACATGCCGAGGAAAGAGAGTAGAGGGGATCATTTTTTTTTCTTTTTTTGTAATTAATTAAAAGTCATTATAATTAATTATAAACAACTTTAATTAATTATAAATAATTAATGTTAATTAATCTTTAATAAAAAATCTCTCTCTCTCTCTCTCTCTCTCTCTCTCTCTCTCTCTCTCTCGGTTTGGGCTGAAGGTCGACAGCCTGAGGAGATCAAGTGGATGAGAGACGACGGGATCTTGGAGAAGATCGGTCTGTGGAAGATGTCGGTGAAGCTGCGGTTTGTGGTGGAGGTCAGGACAGAGAAGGAGATCGGGAGTTGGGGTCGTGTGGGTAGCGAACGGGAGAAGAGAAGCAGGAGGTCGGGAGGTGTTCGTGGAAGGAGAAGATTTCAGAAGTAGCCCTAAAGGCTTCGCTCGTTGGGCTTTTAACGACGTGCGGGTTCGTCCTGCGAGGCAGATCGCGGGATTTAGGCGGGATTTCCGATCGAGACATGTGCGGAGCCGAATCGGCACAACCTCGGTAGGATTCGAGGATCTGATGGTTTTGAGGTATGTACGCGATTTTTTTATTTTCCCTTGCGTATTGTACATAGGTCAACACTCGTATACTTTTGTATTAACACAGCCGTGCTTATTTTTAGTGCACTAGATAAAGAACCACTTAAAGCCACACCACTTAACGTCCCATCATTAGCTAGCTTACAAGCTCAAAGAGGCTTTAAGCTTAAGATACGTTCGAACTAAACGGGACCTACGGTTTTTTCATTTTATCCTTATCAATATCTAAAATTATATTCTCATAATGGTATGCATCTTAAATTGGCCTAGATCAACTCAAATTTGCTCAAGTTGTCTTCCCTTCATAGGCCTTTAGATTCTAAAAAGAAAAAAAAATATGGTATGTAACAATTACAAATAAGCTTTTAGTTTTGCATTAAATCTTTTTTTCCTTTTCCATTAGAACTATTTAGGTTATTATTTTATAGAAATATGCATCCCAACTCAGACTAGACCAGCTCAAATAGCTCAAGTTGTCTTCCTCCCATGGTCATCTACATGATACAAAGCAATAGGACCTATATGAATCAAGCAAAAAATGAGTAAAAATGCACTAGATCAACTTAAAATGGCCCGAGACTAGCTTGGTATAATCCATTTGACCAAAGCAAACCAATATGTAAACTACATGTTCCTTTTTGTTGTACTATAAAGCAACTTTGATTTAACCTCAAATCCCAAATTGTGCAACGTGGCTAGAGGTCAAGAACCTCCTTAATATTCTAAGTCACCAGCCTGCAAGACATAGGGTATGTGAACGATAATACAAAACCACAAGATTTGAAGCATATGATTTTTATCGTGGCATGCATTTAGCTGATTGATTTTCTAGAGTGAAGATGATTGGCGATATGCCCAATTAACATTCCCTGTCTCTCCCCCTCCTCCCCAGCCTCCTCCCTCTACGTCTGTGTATATGAATATAATTTTATGTGCCATATCATATGTTTTCTAATGTATGGAGTGTGGAGTTGGTTTTAAAATTATAAGTAATCTCTATAATCCTCAGGAAGATAATGTAAAAAACACGTACTACAATCATGAAGCCTTCTAAGAGGTTAATGCATGCATCCATAACCCCAATATTATAGAGAGGTGATCGTAGAGATTTAAAACTGTGACCTCTGGATCACAGTGAGGACAAAAACTTTCTCCAGACTCAGCGGAAAATAATATGAACTAAATAAAACTAGAGACAAATGATAATTCATAAATACATGTATATTATAGACAACTCCAAACAAGAAACAGCGTAATTCGTCAAAAATATACAACAAGAGCTAGTTTCTATTTAAGGGTTGAAATAATGAACCAGAAATCAAAGCTGCACCTCAAAATAAGTTTCACCACAAAAGCAAGAAATTGTCACCATCAATGGACATGGGGCACAGGAACCTCTAAAATGGAAATAAAAAGTATTAGTTGGATTCAGAAAAATAAATAACACAATAAAATAGCAAAGCTTGAGAATAAAAAATTCTTCAGCACGAAATAGATTGCAATTGCAGAGAAGTGAAACTATGGCAAGGGTGTTAAGATACAACTCCAATGGCATTTAGTTCATGATTTATAAACCTTTAACAAATCACTCGTCACGTTTTAAAATATTTCCAGTGTCTATGAATTTTTCAACAAGGCTACATCTGTAGGGCTGCATGCTAATGCAGATCTCCCAACCATCTTCAATCTGCAGAATTTTAGGCCCCTTGATTTCAAATCATTGTGTTTAGTATTACAAAATTTATGTTATTTGTCCGTGTCCTGCTGTTGCTCCACTTTGTGATATTCTAGATTATAACATTTCTGTTGAGCTAGTTTCCTACAGTCTCATCCATTATGGAATTCTTGGTTCTTTCTCTGCTCCGGTTCACATCTATGCTTATTATGGGATTTTTCGTCTTCTCAATTTGGATAGGGTTTTAGATATCTTTAGTCTATTGTTCAGAGTGATGGTGAAATAGATGAAGATATTATTAATAGAATTCAAGTTGGATGGTTGAAGTGGAAGAATGCATCAGGCTTGTTGAGTGATAGAAAAGTCCCTCTCAAACTTAAGGGAAAATTCTATAAGATGATAGTGAGACCTGCAATGCTTTATGGTACAGAATGTTGGCCATTAAAAAGAAAAATAATATTAAGTTAAGTGTTGCAGAGATGAAGATGCTTAGGTAGATGACTGGCATTACTCATAGAGACAGCATACGAAATGAGCATATACGTGAAAAGGTTGGAGTAGCTCCAGTGGAAGATAAGAATAAAGAGAGTCGCTTTAGACGGTTTGGTCACATAAAACGGTAGTCTTCTGATGACCAAGTTAGGAAAGTAGATGTTTTAGATTTCATATATGTTAAGAAAGGTAGAGCTAAACCTAAAAAGACTTGATTAGAAAATATTAGAAATAACCTTTCTTTATTAGATTTAGATGAGAATTTGACTTTTAACAGGACAATGGAGAAAAAGGATAAATGTAACCGACCCCATATAGTGGGATAAAGGCTTGTTGTTGTTGTCAATTTGGACAGGGCTCTTGACTCTGTTCTTTAATATTTTTATAAATGCAACTTGAAATATATTTTTGATTAAGGTATGGGTTTAAGACATGAAAAAAAACATTCTACATGATTTCTATCTTAATTCAACAAATTTTTAGTTGGAAGAAGTTCCTTGTAGCCATCTCCTGGTACAATTGGAAATTGAAAATTTTCAAGGGTCGTTTTCTCCATGAGTTCTGATTTACTATTTAATCATTTATTTGTTTACACTAGATCTCAAATTACTCGTAATTTGTTTTATTGTATAACTGAGTTCTATCAAATTTGATACAATTTTATTTTCATTGGTGGTGGCATAATTTTCAATGGAAAGTGGATTTTATCTAATTTTAATTTTTATACATTATTTATCATATATGACTAATAAATTATCAAATGTGATGAATTTTCATCTAAAGGAACGAATACTCTAAGTTAAGGTTAGTCTATGATGCATGGACACGAACAAAGACGCGACACGACTTTTTTTTAAATATAGGACACAGGTGTGACTTGGACACGGCATAATAATTTTTTAATATAATATAAAAAAATTAAAGAAACATCATATTGAAAATGACAAACAACAATAAATCAATGTCATGATAGCTTGTTTAGCTTATAATATAAAATGTTTAGTACAAAATGTCTAGTATAACAAAAAAAATATAAGCAAAAAACCAATTAATACAACATCAAGCTTGAACAACTCGGTAGAGGGAATGATATGATTAGCTTCAAAGGTTTGTTTTTGGCCTTCAATATCATTATCATTGAATATCATTTCTTTCAACTCTGTTTCATCAAGAGAAAGATTTGCAATCTCCAATATTCCCATATCATCAAGGGACTCAAATCCATCTCCAGCAACATCCCACATCTTGTTATCACTTGTCATATAAAGTGGGGTCTTTCTTAATAGAAGATGAAGATTTGTATGAACAAAAACTAAATTTTCAGGCCATTGTGGAATAATTTTATTCTTTTTCATCAATTGAATAAGCATGTGCTTCAATTTTTCTCATAACAAGAGGATGATGAAACTTGACCAAAAAATTTTATTGTTATTGTTTGAAGAAATGATGTTGAAGCTCCCTGAATCAACCACCATATCTTTGGACCCATCCTCCATCTATCAACCAAAGATTATTGATCATCAAAATCCTCTAAATATCTAAATAACTTTGTAAGTTCTATATTAATATTTCTTCTTTCCTCATTTGGGGAATATCGTTTCAAACATATCTTTCTCATATTTGAAACTTCTAAATTTTTTTGTTGCAAAACACATTGATGGTCTTCTTAAAGTCATTTTTTATTGAATACCTTAAAAGAATACAAAGAATGTAAAATTATGTATTGATTAGCTAACAAATTAAAAACTAAATTAGAAAAGATATTCAAATTTACCTTGGATTTAATGAATAAGTCAAACAATGAAGATGAGTGTTCTTTGCTCCACCTATCCTCAAGAATAGTATAAAAAACGTTCTAAAAACTCGAGTCCTCATCATGTGTTTTCTTTTATGTCTGTATATAATTTCTTTCACTTTTGCTAACATAGAGACCGCATCTCATTAATCAAATGTAGGCATGATTTATCTATTTCAGCCTCTCAACATATCATAAATTAGATCAGTAAAAGCTATAATATAATATATAACATCCCACCACAAATCATCTAAAGGCCTTTCCTTTTACGTATCTTGCCTTCCCAACGTCATCTTCTTGATAACAAGTCACTTCTCACTAATCACTATAAATTGAAGAGCATTTTTTATTTATTTGAACCTTGTCAACATGATTATTATAGAGGCAAAACAAGTTTCTACAATAGCTAACATTCTCAAATGTAGAAATCATTAAATATTTCAAGTCTCATTGAGTGGTTCATAATAAAATTTATGATCAGAACAACATCACATGCAACCACTATTATCCAATGACATTCAGTATATATGATTTCATTAGCCTTTGTATTTTTGGCTGCACAAATATTTTTAGAGCAAGATTTAAAGTTTGCTCAACATAGGAAATCCAGAAAATATGAGGGTATATTTGCTCCACCAACAATCCTACAACTCTACATACTAATATATTATCAAAGATAACTTACACAATATTTGATAGCCCAATCATCACTATCACCTCTTTAATCAAATTGGAAATGAAATATTTATCCTTGTATTCTCCTTCACAATTCACAGCATTGATGAATATTATGTAACTCTCTATAATAGCCATGAAATTGATGAGTGGTCTTCTTTGAGGATCATTTCAACCATCACACATCAAACTGACACAATTTTCTTTCCACACTCCTTTCGTTGGTTCAAGCAGTGTCTCAATATTTGCTCTTTCCCTCTCTAATAATTTTGTTCTTATTATATTGTATACAGGTAAAATATAACCTACAAGGTTGTTATTTTATGCACAAGTGAATACATCATTATAATTTAAGAATCCTTGCAAGGTTGAATGGAAGTCCTGCTGAAAAAAAAAAAACATCATTGCAATTTCACCATCAAGTTGCTCTTGCATCTTCATGCTAAAAGCCTTCTCTAAATAACTATTGGCACCTCCTTTTCTTTTCTTTGATTCATATCCTTCAATCCTAAATGAACTAAAATGATCAACTCTAATGGAGGAGGAAGAAGTGTGAGATGAACCATAGGTAGATGGAAAATGTATCTCTTTAAGAAGTGCCCTTTTGATCTTGGATTCGGCTTCATCAACATGTCTGCTCAATTCTATCAACTGTGAAGTAGTAATCTTAGGATACATTTTAATTCAATAGCCACCAATCTTATGTAAATGTGTTTTCACCTTAGAATATGATTCTTTGTAGGAGACACCACAATAATTGCATTTGAATGACACATTTCCTTCTCCTTCAAAAGTTTTCTCTAACTTTATAACATAATTCCATAAGGGCTTATCAGTTTCTAGACAAGGCACTTTTGAGCCTTCGCCTAGTCCAATCCCACCTGCACTAGAGCTCATTTTGCTTTTAAAAATACTGATAAAATGAAAGAAATAAAGCCTTAAAAAATTGGGTGACATATTATAAGACAAGTAAAATATGCCAAATAAAAACTTCCCTAATTTGAAACTATTGTTTCATGCCTTTGTATAGTATAATGCTTAACTCTTAAGTCTAGTGTGTTAAATACAACCAAAAAAAGTTATCAATGTACAACATATTATAAATCTAGGGTTTCATATTATAATTCATATTATAAGTATAGGGTTTTAGTTGTTATTTTGTCTTTGTCATTCTGAACTAGATGTGAATCTTTCTCATTGCAAAGACATTTTATTTTTAGAGAAATAAAATGTTAAATTCATATTATACACGTTTGAATCAAAGTTCAACATAGTGAATGTTTAAAAAACATTGGTTAAAAATAGTGATATTGAAAAAATAGATATCTTCAAAAAAAAAATTAAGAGATTGAATATATACCAGGCTTCAATCGTTTGGCTCACCTCACTCTCCCTCCTCGGCCTTCGACAGAGCACACACAAGTGTCGGAAATCGGAACACTTAAATAGAAAATGAAAAGAAGATGAACGAGCGAACAAAAATGAAGAGAAGAAGAGAAAACTGCTTCAATCGAACTTACAGAGCTTCAAATTGTGCTTGGTTGGATCGTCTGCGCAAAGAAATGATGAATGGTAGTTGGCCTCGGGTAAGATGAAGACGACGCGCTCAGTTTAGCCTCGGTTGCGTGCATAAATGACAAAGACGGTTGATAGAGACCTCGCCTCACTCACCTGGTCGCACCGTAAAGGAAGACGAAGATACAAGCCGAGAAAAAGAAAACCTATGGCTCCATACTGGACGTGAATACCAGATATATATATATATAAAGATTTTGTAATTTACATAAGTTTAATTATTAAATATCAGGATACGCGTGTTGGACAAGTATGTCCATTTTAATTTAATTTGTTTTTAATCTGACATGTTAATCCCGTGTCTGACACGTGTCTCCGCCGTGACGAGTGCTTGTCTGTGTCCGACACTACATTTCCTCTTTCAGGGGAGTGTCGGTGCATCATAGAGGTTAGTGAACTATAAATATAAGAACTGGACCTAGCCGGTTCAATTGAACAGGCCAGTTATTAATAGGGGGTGCGGCTCCTACCAACAGAACAGGGCGGAAGAATCACGAAGCAAAGGGGGCGGACCACCGAAGGCATCGTATGAGAGCGAGGTGAGTTCTGTTTTCCAATTTTAGCAAATGATTGTCTTCAAGAATAAGGATTAACGATTTCTTTTCATTCTTATCGTTAACGAAGTGCTAAGTTGGGAGAAATTTTGAAGAACGAGAGGAACGACCGAAGGAAAGAGGAAAGGAGGTTTGTCGACCTTGCTTTTCATTTTTTTAAAAAAAATTCCTTGTTTTACCTCATCTAAAACAAGTCATAATTGCATAAGGGAAGAATAAATGTTTGGAAGTGAGGAGAAGAGATTTGTGAGGAAAAAGAGGAAGATTTTGGGATTTAGAAAATCCCCTCATTGTAAGTAAAATTCCTATCGTTCCTATCGTATAATTTTTCTTAGATTTATTATTAAATTTAGATTTTATGGAAAATTTATATTTTTTAAATTTTAGGAATGTTAGAAGGAAAGAAAGGAGGAAGAAATAATTTTACTTTGGAATTCCCTTCTTAAGAAAAAGTGATTTGAGATACAAGTTAGGAATTTTATGTCTCATCTATTCTGAGAAATTTTTAATGTAAATGTCAATTGGATTAGAAAATAATTTAATTAATTTTATGTGCAAGGTGAAGTATCGACGCTAATAAGAGAATTTCCTAGAGATTTGATTCTAGCAATAATGATTGTCGCGTGATTTGAAAGTTGGAAAGTATTGAAGCCAAAACATGCAAGTGGGTAAATCATTATTATGTTTAGACATTTATTTGTTGAACTTTTATTTACCGTTGAATTCTTGTTAAAATTTTCTAAGTAATTGTTTTACTTATCTTGTTATGTTATCATATGAAAGGATTCTCAAATGTAGATGTGAGTATAAAATTTTGACATTAATGAATTCAAATACCAGGTATTATGGAAAAAAAAAATACCAGGTATTATGGAAAATAATATTATGATGATAAAGGTATACGTAAAGGAATTGAAAGTGAAAAAAGAATAAGAACAAGAATGACATTATCTAAATTATAAATAAAAGTATAAATAAATAAATGATAAAATAAAAAAAGGTTATGCATGTAAAATTATAGGAGTCACCCCGTATGGTACTGGGTGGAGAAGTAATGTACCCATGCACGTTAAAAAAACGAAATGGAAATGGAAAAGAAAAATGGAAATGGAAATGGTTGTACCTTTGGTACATTTAGACGGTGCTCCTGTACAATTACATGAGAAAATGAATATATATTAAAGTAAAGTATTTTAAGTATGTAAATGAAGATGTTATAATATGCATAAAAGACTAGATGAAATAAAATGAATAGAGAAAAAAAATGTATGCCACTTGTTAAATGAATAGACATACATCAGAAATTGATTGTATTGTATTTTATACGTTAATTGTTAATGATTACCCACTGAGTTTACACTATAAACTCAAACCACTAAATTAATATTTCAGGTAAATCCCAAAAGAAGAAATGGAACAAAGGAAAGATGATGCAAGCAAGAAATATAGGGGACCCTATATTCCTCGATCACAAAAGACACGACGGACTTCTACGGACGAAATTGACTAAGGACGGGAAAATGGACGAACAAACTCTTACATTTCAATTTAAACTAAACAAAAGAAAACTTACACCAATACAAACGACTCTTGCAAACAAAATGACGACACCCTAAAGTTGCTGCACTTGGAGAAGAAAGATACAGATAGAGTGGCACATGCGGAGAGACGAAAGAGATTAGAAGCCCGAGAAGAAAGGTTGGAAAGAGCCCGCAGGATTTCCGGAGGGGATGAGAAAGAAGGGTGGAAAGAGCCCGCAGGATTTCCAAGCAACCCGCAGGTTAACAGATTTTTTTCCAAAAATCAAATATCATTCAACTTCAACTATTTCAAACAATACATAACCCCTCATATTTATAGGTATGAATGGGAAATACAAAAGAACACATACATAAATTCTAACACATAAAACTAAGCATTAAAAAGCATATGAATCTCCCCCCCATGCTCACGGTTTAACACCCAAACCAGGAACCAAGGAGACAGCTACGGGAGACGAAGGAACCGCACGGACCAAAGAGCCACAGCCACGGGAAACGAAGGAACCGCACGGACCAAAGAGCCACGGCCACAGGAGGAGTCCAGCCGTGAGATCCCAAGAGGCAAACATAAAAAACTTAAAACCTTGGTGGAAACCAAGGGGTCATATATAGGAATACTAAACACCACACTTGGGATTCCAAAAGTCCCATTGGAAACCCAAAAGACTATAACATAAAAAGCCTAAAAATATTTAATTAAAAGATAATAAATGAATTAAAATGTTAGCTCATAATGAGCTAACCCTTAGTTCAATAAATGAACTAAAGTCCAGCTCATAAATGAACTAAAAGTTTAGCTCAAATATGATGAACTACTAGACTCAAGGCAAGCCAAAATTTGATTTATTTTGGACTGGTGTTGACCCCCCCCTTTGTCTACATCAGAAGAATTCATCTATAGAAAACGACGTGCAAATGATAACAGGTAAAATGACTGATGAGAATGCTTAGTTCGATTCTAGATTAATTATAGTTTTCTTTGTTATTAGTGGCTCTTCAGTTGATGAAAAGTTTATGTTAATGTGTTTTTTTTAATGGAATGAAATTATAATATTGTCCGACTTTTCGTTCCCGCCTCGTTAGATTGAATATCTGGGTCAAATCGTGACAAAATTGGTATCAGAGCCAAATTAAAAATATGAATCATACTGAAAGAGCCATTTTGATGATTATTAATGATTTAATTTAAAATGACTATGTTATGATATGCAGGACCAAAAATGAGTATGTAGAAGAGGAATAAGTGGAAAGAACAGCACCTAATATGCCTGTTAACCCTGATGCATTGGCACAAATGATGACAGCTATAACTCAGTTGATTCAAGACTCAAGGAATAAATCATCAGGTAGCAGCAGTGGTGTAGGAATTGTTATAAATAAGTATCTGAATTATTTCGGGATATAAAACCACCATTATTCAAGAAAGTATAGGGACCAACTGAGGCTGAAAACTGGTTGTTGAGGATTTAGAAGATTTTAGAAGGAATTACTTTCCAGAGGAGAGGAATGTTTCCCTGGCAACCTTTGCACTTGATGGAGAAGCTGAAAAGTGGTAAGAGGGCTACATCAAGACAAATTTGGAGGAATCCCTAACATGCAAATCAAGTGGGATGACTTCACTCAGGTATTCAGAGGCTGGTTCGTGCCTCTTTCTGTGAGAAGGCATATGCATGATAAATTCATGAGATTGGTGTAGGGAGAAATATTAGTGAAGCAATATGAGGTTGAATTCACCACCTTGTCCAGATATGCTCCCTAATTAATACAGATGGCATAGGGAAAATATCATAGATTTTTATTTAGATTGAAAGATGCAATTAGGCAACCTCTTATTCCATTTGGAATTAAAGATTATGCAGTACTGGTGAAAAGAGTTAGGAGGGTAGAAATGGACCTGCAAAACACTCAAAAGAGATAGGATTTTCAAAAGAGGAAAAGTGGCGAGGTTATGAGAGCTTCTCCAATTCACATGGCAAATCCCTTCACAAACTAAGAAGTTTAATTGGAAGAAAACTAAGTCCAGTAGCAGTGATAGATCAAGTGTAAACTGTTGCAGCAAGTGTGAAAGGCAACATAAAGGAGAATGTTTATCAGGTACAAAAACTTGCTTATGGTGCCATCAACCAGATCATATAGCCAAAAATTATCCTACTTTGGAGCATAGACGAGCAGGAGAGTCTAAGATAAACACTGGATCTCAAAAAAAATGTTGGAAGACCAAGAACAATAAAATTAGTTGCTTCTACTCCAGGACCAAGTCAAGGTCGACAGAATACTCTGCCTAGAGTATATGCGCTGACCTAGAAGGATGCTAAGGATTCACCTGAAGTGATTACAGGTGATAATAATGAAAAATGAATAAATGTGCATTATGAAAGTATTATTAAAGGAATGATGTATGTTTATGATATATTTTTATATAAATTTTCAAGTGTGATCATGATGAAGGATAGTCTGTACAAATTCTTTTTGATACAGGAGCTTTATACTCCTTCATTTCAGATGAATTTTTTAAATCAGTTGGGCTGAATGTTTATGAGACAAGTGTAATTTTGAAAGTTTTAATGTCAAATGGATCTAGTATGAATGTAAATGGTGTATGTCAAGTGACTTTCAAAATAAATTAAAGAGAGTTTGAAGCAACAACTAATGTTTTATCATTGTAAGAGTTTGACTGATATTGGGAATGGATTGGTTATCAAGGCATTTTGTGATTATTAACTACAATAAAAAAATTGTAAAATTTAATTTTCCAGAAGAAAAAGAGTTGAAATTCTAAGGAAAGGAATTTCTTCAATAATAATCATTTATATAAAAGCATACAAATTTGTATCCAAGTGATGTCAATGTTTTCTTGCTCAAGTAAAGGATACAAATAAGAAAGTTAAAGAGTTGAAAGATATACTTGTAATCAAAGAGTATTCAGATGTGTTTTTGGAAGATTTGCAAGAATTACCACCAGAAAGAGAGATAGATTTCACTATTTAGTTAATATCATGTTCAGAATCAGTGGCAAGAGCACCTTACATGATGGCAGTCAAAGAGTTGCAAGAGCTGAAAAGTCAGTTATAGGAATTGCTAGATAAGAGATTTATCAGGCCAAGTTCCTCACCATGGGGAGCTCCAATACTGTTTGTAAAGAAGAAAGATTGGAGCTTTAGAATGTGCATAGATTACAGAGAACGGAATAAGCTTACTGTTAAGAATAAATATCATTTGCCCATACTAGATGATCTTTTTGACCAACTGGAGGGAGCTGCAGTCTTCTCTAAGATTGATTTGTGTTCTAAATACCATCAGCTATACATTAAGGATGAAGATATAGCAAAGACAGCTTTCAGAACTAGATATAGCCACTATGAGTTTGTGTTAATGTCATTTAGAGTGACAAATGCACCAGCTGTATTTATAGATTTGATGAACAGAATTTTTAAGCCATTTCTAGACATATTTGTGATTATATTTATCGCTGACAATTTAATTTATTCAGGAGATGAAGTGATGCAGGCAAACTAAAAAGAAGAGACAAGTAGGAGAACAATAAGACAAATTAAAACCAAACTCCATTCAAACTAGTATGCAAATATCCCAAAACAAAGTTCAAAACCAACAAAAAAAAGTCGAATCAAACGAAACAAAATTATAACATAAAAATACTATCCTAAGAACAACCGGCAAGAGGTTTTCTCACATGCAATGAGAAGTAGGAAATATACGATAAAGTGCTTAGGCTTGCAAACCGAGGGTGCACCACAGCAAAAGGGTCCAACGTCCAACTAAACTCCTCCGGCAAATGTCTCCCAAATCAACCAACAAACATCACCAATAGCTTAAGAAGAACGATACAAGTGGAGTGGAACTTGCGTAGAGAAGAAGAGGTTAGAAGACAAGAAGAAATAGAGAGGGGGAAGAAGTGGAACAAGCTCTCAAGCCTTTCCAAGAGAAGAAACCCTCAGGTTTTTAGTAACTTCTTTCAAGTTAATCAACAACCTCTCCATGATTAAATCTTCTCATATATATAGGCAAAAAGGGGAGCCAAACAACCAACATCAATCTCCAACCAACCCAATCAGGTAAGGGGAGAGAAAGGGCAATAGACACCACAAACAGCCCCCAAAAATCAGCACAGAAAATGCGTAGGAGAAGCCACAGGAACACAGCTAGGGAGGGACCCGAATAGCCAACACATAAAACAGGCTGGAGAGGTCACGGGAAAACAGCTAGGGGGAGAAAAGCCCACACAAGCACCTAGCAGCCATTTTATGGGAATAGCACAAAGAAGAAATCGAGGAGACACAAAAAGGGGAAGAAACAACCTCCACTCCACATACCTTTTCAATTTTATGAGCTAGGAAGTGCAATTAATACACCAAATAATGAGCTAAACTTCAGCTCAAGCATTAATGAGCTAGCACCAAGAAGATCTCAACATTTCAGCTCACAACCAGAGCAGCTAAAGCCCAACCCGAGAGCAGCCAAGGTCCAAACCGAGAAACAGCAAGCAGCCCAAAGAACAAAGGACCTAAAATGCTAGCAAACTCAAGCCTTGCCATGCCCAAGCACATCCTACTATGATCATTGGATGCTTTCCATCATTGGATAAAAAAACATAAAACACAACTAATAATTTTCAAATTACATCAAAACATAAATAAACCAAAATATAAATCCATCTTGAAGAGAGCCATTCCATTCATCTACAAGTAGTGATGCAAAAAATTAAAGGAGAAAAAATTATATGCCAAATTTTTTAAATGTGAATTTTAGCTGAGTAGTGTAACTTTTCTTGGACATGTGTTCAGTTGATCAGAATAAAATTCAAGCCATTTTAGATTGGCCAAGGCCAACGACAGTTTCAGATGTGAGAAGTTTTCTAGGTCTTGCTTGTTATTACAGAAGATTTGTAGAGGGGTTCTCTCATATTATAATGTTGTTATCCAGATTAACTCAGAAAGCGGTGAAATTTGAATGGAGTGATCAGTGTGAAGAAGCATTATAGAAATTAAAGAATTGTTTAATGATTGCCTTAATTTTGACAATTTCATCAGGTTCAAAAGGATTCCAAATTGTATGTGATGCTTCATTGAGAAGACTTGAAAGTATACTAATGCAGCATGGTGGAGTGATAGCTTATGCTTCAAGACAACTGAAAACTCATGAAAAGAACTATCCCACTCAAGATTTAGAATTGATAGTTGTACTTTTTGCACTCAAAATATGAAGACATTATTTATATGGAGTCAGATACGAAGTGTTTATAGATCATAAGAGTCTCAAGTACATTTTCAATCAAAAAGAACTTAATTTGAGACAGAAAAGGTAGTTATAGCTCATTAAGGATTATGACTTGGACATACGGTATCATTCGGGAAAAGCAAATATGGTTGCAGATGCACTTAGCAGAAAAGCTCTTGAAAATGCAAGTAGTTAATCACCCAGCATACAACAACAACAACATCAAGCCTTTATCCCACTACGTGGGGTCGGCTACATGAATCCATTTTCTCCATTGTGTCCTATTAAAGGTCAAATTCCACAATTTCTTAAAGGATTCATGTCATTATTATTCGACAAGTTAATCACCCGGCATGAACAAATAATTGAAGATATGGAAAGATTAGAGCTTTCAGTGGTCAATTAGAAAAATATAAAAGATACGATATTAAATCAGCTGGTGATTCAATCTACTTTGAAGGATAAAGTACTTAATGCATTGTCTCAAGATGAAAAATTTTAGGACAATATAAAGAAAGTGCAAGTAGGACACTTAGAGAACTTTGAAGTTGATAGATAATGATTATTAAAGTATAAGGGCAGGATCTGTATTCCAAGTGTTGGAAATTTAAGAGAAGAGATATTGCAAGAAGCTCGCCTCTCAAGTTATGAAATTCACCTAGGCAGTACAAAGATGTATCAGGAACTAGGAGAGTTGTTTTGGTGGCCAGGATTAAACAAGAGTGTTGCAGAATTTGTAGCAAAATTTATTCATTGTCTAATGATTAAAACAGAACTTCAAAAATCAAGTAGACAATTACAATCTTTATCTGTATCTGAGTGAAAATGGGAAGACATCGCAATGAATTTTGTAATTGGATTACCCAGGTCAAGGCAGAGTCGAGATGTAATATGGATTATTATAGATAGATTAACCAAGTCAGCTCATTTCTTACAAATCAGGCAGACAGATTCAGTGGAGAAGTTGGCAAAACTATATGTTAATGAAATTGGGAGATTGCATGAAATTCCAAAATCTATAGTTTTAGACAGAGATGCTCGTTTCACTTCTAGATTGTGGAAAAAAAATTTCAGGAAGCTATGGGTACCATATTAACTTTCAGTACAGCATTTCATCCTCAGACAGATGGGCAATCAGAAAGGACAATACAAATTTTGGAGGATTTAATGTGATTATGTGTTTTAGATTTGGAAAAAATTGGGAGACTCATATGTCGTTGATTGAATTTGCTTACAACAACAGTTTTTAAGCTAGCATTGAAATGGCACCCTACGAGGCTCTTTATGGAAGAAAATGCAGAATACCCTTGTGTTGGATAGAAACAGGTGAAAGAAACGTAATTGAAACTGAATTGGTAGATGATGCTACTAGCGAAATCAGGTTGATCAGAGATAGACTAAAGGTAGTACAAGACAGGCAACGAAAGTATTATGATGCAAAGCACAGACCAGTTGAATTCGAAATAGGAGAATTTGTTTTCTTAAAATCAGTCCAATGAAAGGTGTGCAAAGGTTTGGAAAGACAAGAAAGTTAAGCCCAAGGTTTGTAGGTCCTTTTGAAATCACTGAGAGAATTGAAAATATGGCTTGCAGATTGGATCTACCAGTACATATGCAAGGAATTCATAATATGTTTCATATATCAGTGTGTCAGAAATATGTGTCAGATGAGTCAAAGAGGATCCAATCCAAAATAATTAACTTGCAACCTGATTTGAAATAAGTTGAAGAACCTAAACGAATATTGGATTATGATGTGAAACAACTGAGAAATAAGATAATACCTTTTGTAAATATTTTGTGGAAGCATGGATCAGAAAGATATGCCACCTGGGAAAAGGAAGCTGAAATAAAAAGTTAATATTCTCATCTCTTTAACTATGGTATGTTTCCTTATACATGATTTAATTTCAAGGACGAAAATTTTATGAGGGGAGATTGTAAGAACCGAACCTAGCCAGTTCAGTTGAACCAGCCAGTTATTAATAGGGGCGCGGCTCTTGCGAACATAATAGGGCAGAAGAATAGCAAAAAAGTGGGGGCATGCCACCGAAGGCTTTGTGCGAGAGCAAGTTGAGTTCCGTTTTCCAATTTTAGCAAATGATTGTCTACAAGGATAAGGATTAACGATCTTTTTTTCATTCCTATCGTTAACGAAGTGCTAAATTGGGAGAAATTTCGAAGAACGAGAGGAAAGATCGAAGGAAAGAGGGAAGGAGGTTTGTGAACCTTTCTTTTCATTTTTCTTTTAAATTTTTTTTGTTTTACTTCATCTAAAATAAGTGATAATTGCATAAGGGAAGAATAAAGTTTAGAAGCGAGGAGAAGAGATTTGTGAGGAAAAAGAGAGATTTTGGGATTTTAAAATCCCCATGTCGTAAGTAAAATTCTTATCGTTCCTATCGTATAATTTTTCTTAAATTTATTATTAAATATGATTTTTATGGAAATTTTATATGTTTTAAATTTTAGGAATGTTAGAAGAAAAGAAAGGTTAGAAAGAGTCGCCTTAGATGGTTTGGTCACATAAAAAGGCGGCCTTCCGATGACCCGGTTAGGAGAGTAGAGGTATTAGATTTGACTTGTGTTAAGAAAGGTAGGGGTAAACCTAAAAAGACTTGGTTAGAAAATATTAAGAATGGCCTTTCTTTATTAGATTTAAATGAGAATTTGACTTTTAATACGACAATGGAGAAAAAGTATTCATGTAGCCGACCCCACATAGTGGGATAAAGGCTTGATGTTGTTGTTGTTTGTTGTTAGAAGAAAAGAAAGGAGGAAGAAAGAATTTGACTTTGAAATTACCTTCTTAAGAAAATGTAAGTGATTTGAGATACGAGTTAGGAATTTTATGTATCATCTATTCTGAGAAATTCTTAATGTAAATGTCAATTGGATTAGAAAATAATTTGATTATTTTATGTCCGAGGTGAAGTATCGATGCTAATAAGAGAATTTCCTAGAGATTTGATTGTAGCAAGAAAGATTGTCACAAGGGTTGAAAGTTGGAAAGTATTGAAGCCAAAATATTAATGTGGGTAAATCATTATTATGTTTAGACATTTATTTGTTGAACTTTTATTTACCATTGAATTCTAGTTAAAATTTTCTAAGTAATTGTTTTACTTATCTTGTTATGTTATCATATGAAAGTATTCTCAAATGCAAATGTGAGTATAGAATTTTGACATTAATGAATTCAAATACCTGGTATTATGGAAAATAATATTATGATGATAAAGGTATATGTAAAGGAAATGAAAGTGAAAAAAGAATAAGAACAAGAATGACATTATCTATATTATAAGTAAAAGCATAAATAAATAAATGATAAATGAAAAAAGCATATGCATGAAAAATTACAGGAGTCACCCCCATATGGTGCTGAATGGGGAAGCGATGTACTCGTGCACGTTTAAAAAAATGAAATGGAAATGGAAAAGAAAAATGAAAATGGAAATAGTTGTACCTTTGGTACATTTAGACGATGCTCTTGTACAGTTACATGGGAAACATGTAAAAGGAATGTATATTAAAGTAAAGTATTTTACGTATGTAAATGAAGATGTTATAATATGCATAAAAGACTGGATAAAATAAAATTAATAGATAAAAGAAATGTATGCCACTTGTTAAATGAATAGAGATACATCAGAAATTGATTATATTGTATTTTATAAATTAATTGTTAATGATTACCCATTGAATTTACACTGTAAACTCAAACCACTAAATTAATGTTTCAAGTAAATCCTCAAAGAAACAAAAATTGAGGAAAGGAAAGAATTCATCTATAGAAGGCGACGTGCAATTGACAACAGGTAAAATGACTTATGAGAATGCTTCGTTCGGTTCTACATTGATTATAGTTTTCTTTGTGATTAGTGGCTCTTCAGTTGATGAAAAATTTATGTTAATGTATTTTTTTTAATGGGATGAAATTGTAATATTGTCCGACTTTTCATTTCCGCCTCGTTAGATCAAGCATCCGAGCCGGGTCATGACAAAAAATTTGAAAATGCATTCGTGATTTTGACCTCCCAACATATATATGAATTAGGAAATCCTAGACCCTATTTAGTCCCACTACAAATATAGTGCCAAAGCTTAAGATTGCATCATAATATCAATTAAAAGTCAGATATAATAACTGTCAATTAACAAAAAAACAAAAAGTGTTATTTAAATAAAATCAAATAAGCCTTCAACATAATTATTAAGACGTTCAAAAGTATATTTCTATATGTGAGAGAAGACACGATTGTAAGGAACTTTTAAACTGGATGTAAAATTTAGAAGATTTCATCAAAGGTTACAATATGCTTGATTTTCGAAGATTTAAAGTTATTAGAAAAAGCAATAGAATATGCACAACATTTTTTATTAAGTGTTGTAGCTAAATCTAAATGGGGTAATATGAAACATAAAACTATAAAACATGATTTTATTAAGTGAATATAAGGACATAAAATTTTAAACAACAAAAGTATAATTGTTTGAACATTATTAAAGGTGCAAAGGCTTTATTCCCCAATTGTCTAGATTATTATGTTTGCATTATTTATTTCACTAAAGATATCAATAAAGAAATTATACAAGAATAAAGCTACAATTCACTAAAAAGACTTTGAAATAAAAATAATAATTTATTATTACTAATGAGCTTTTCTTTAAAGAGATTGTTTGTTGATATGATAGGCACATTATATTTGATGGTTAGTCTCTTATAAGAAGAAATTATTACAGCTCACAAATATTTATTTTAAATTTACTTTAGCATAACCACTTCTAAGAATTAATTATAATATCCACATTAGTATTCATTAGAAAGCATTAATTATTTTAATATTATTATTGGATGCACTTACCACATGATATTTTTCATTATTTATTTACATGATTAAAATTGAAGTATTAAGATGAAAATTACTTTAAAAAATGATAATTATAAGTTTACTAAAAACTGGAATTGGAGTTGTATGATGTTCAAATATGATGGTAAGATGGTGGTTCATCTAAATCTTGAATAATTTTCCACAAAAACCATGATGAAATTAGCTACTAAAAAAATGGGATCCTATAAAGTCATACACCGAATTGAGATGATAGTATCACAAAAATTCTTATTGGTCCAATCTTTAGTTGTTTGAATTGATTTATATCACGAGTTGTCAAAAAATACACTGGATTATTCTCTTTTCATCTCCTCCATCTGAATTCACATCCAACTTGTCATTTACACAACTCTCAAGCTTTCACATTAATCTTATTTTTCAAGCTATTCTTGGAGATGAAATCATGTCGATTACTACTAATGGATGCCAAAAAAATTTTATGAAATGAAAAGACAAGTATACATTGTAATGATTTATGAATTTCTTTGAAATCTAAATATTAAACCTAGTTTCTTGATGAATATCAACTAAATTACTAAACAATTCTTCAAAATAGAATTTTTCAAATAAGGCAGATTGATGAGATTTTAATAGTTGTCTTGTGATCTAATATTATTAAGTTTACTGCAGAACTCTATATTATGGGAATTTTGTTGTCAATTCAATTTTGACTTTGAAAATTTGCATCCTATTCTTTTATACGAGTGATTCTGAATTAAATTTTCAAAAATCATATTGAGTTTTAAATAAGACACAACTTAGAGATTTTACTGTCATTTTGTTAAGGCTTTATGATCTGATTCAAAATTTCTCATAATCATAAGTCCTTATGATTAACTATCACTCTCGATCACAAGAGAGAACTATCAACCAAAGTTAGTTAGTAGATTCCAAATATTTAGCTTATAGTAACAAAAACTTTATTTTATGATAGAGAAAATATAATGCCATTAGAATAGAGCAGATGGCAGGGGAATGGTAACATATTCGATCATAATTTGTGGTTCGGTCATCTTGGGTAGTCAAAGATTTTGTTCTACTAAATTAGCAGAGGTAGTCAACCCAACCTGATTGAATGAACCTTGTCAACGACCATGATTTAAATATTCTAAGGGGATCTCATTCACTTGTGTGGGATGTTTGCCCAAAGAGAAAACTTTTAAATCAATCTTAGCTAACAGAGGACTTCATGTATTATCAAGCATACCTTGTAGCTCACAATTCATAGGCTAAGCCATTAGAGAAGATCTGGGCTTTGACCATATCATAATATAATAGAGCTATTTGGTAGTGAACAAATCGGCTAGAAGAGGGTGCATGCCACGTGCTTACTAGCATAAGATTTTTTAGAATAGTCAAATAAATATAATTGATATGACATTGACTTTTAATAAGATTTGTTCAATTTTAAATTTATCAACCTCCTTAAACTGGTGTGGAGGATGGATATTGATGACCTCATCTTTGAATGAGGTCAATTTTCTCCCTCCTAGGATTTTTTTCACATTTACATTTTTCTACCTTAAACTACTAATTATTCTTAGGACCCTTCTAAGGAGACACCCAAGGAAATAGCATTACCTAGCCCTACAAAGCCAACAAATCCTTTAGGACACTTATTAGTACCCTTAGAAAGGTAATATGTCCACCCAAGCCTAAACACTGGGGTATAACCCTAGAAAAATAACATAAACTTAATCCAAATGCACAAACCTAGTAATTTGCCCCTTGCATTAGTTTTAAATTATTTCTAATTCATATTGGAATTATTTGAACCCATTCACAGCTTAGGTCAACTCCTTTTGACCAAAAAATGGCAAATTATCAAAATACCCTTGAGGTGCCTTGTATGGACTCCTTAAGCTAAAATTCCAAACCAAGCTTGGTTTCAAATGGTCCTAAAACTCTTTAGGAACATTTCCAGCCATTCCCTACCCTTTGTCAACCCCTTTGACTGGAAAAGGATAAATTACTAAAATAGTCATTTAGGACATACCTTGGATCCTTAGGGCCAAACTTTGGATTTTTCATTGACATTAGTTCTAAATGACTCTAAAACCCTTTAGAGACATTTGGACTCATGCTTGACCCCTGGCCAACCCATTTCAATAGGAAAATCTAAAATTATTAAAATACTCCTAAGCCAAACCTAATTACCTAAACCTAACCAGGAAACCCCATGTTTGACTCTGACTAATCCAAACCCATTTTTTGGTCAATTAGAGTCAATCTTAATCATTGGTTATCTCCCTTTGACCAAAGTCAACCTTAGTTGATCAAAATTATCAAAATGTCTTTTAAACCCACCCTTATCTTTGATTTTTCTGAGTCAAACACAACCTTTTGACCCTAAATTTGAGTAAAGTTGATCCAAGATTCTTCAATGATTACTTTGGCTCAACCCAAACCTACAATCAATCCCTATTGATCCTAGTTTGACTACAAAATCTAAAAAATTTTCAAATTGAACCTAGGGCTTCTTTCTTAGGTATCTTAGGTAAATCTCAACCAATCGGCCCTGGAATTGCTTTCAAATGGTCTAAACCCATTCTAGGATTACCCTAGCGGCCTAGCTCTCACCTAACCCATGGTCAGCTCATATTTACCATGGTTAGTCAAAATAACTAAAATACCCCTATGGGTATGCTCCTTGTCCCTTAGGATTAACCCACCTAAACCTCATCTAAACTCCACCAAACTTTATGGTGAACCTTACCCTAAAATAAAATAAACACTATCTTATTCATATGAAATAGGAGAAAATGTTTCGGAATGTGGATATTTTTTAAAACCACATTTTTATTTTCAAATATCATTATAAAATATTATCTTTGTCTTTCGATATGTGTTGACCAATATACAGAGAACAAAAAAAAAAGAAATCTAATGTGTAAACATCATACCTATCGGATCCCTAAAATCCTCCCGTTTTTTCTCCTGAAATCAGCGGAAATCCTGCTGAATCCGGCGCCGAAACAGTCGATTCTCCGCAAATCCTGCGACGTTGCCTCGATCGAACGACCACAAGTGTTGTTAAATAGAAGCCGAACGCCTCTCGGCTCTCACACACACGCGAGCGAGATCCAGTCGCTACTCTTCCTCCCGTAACTCCTCCCACTGCTCCCGTCGCTGCTCCACACACAACTCTCCCTCTCAATTCCACTGTCGAAGCTCCCCATCCACGATCTCCTCCCGACTCCAAGCTACAGCCCTCCGACCTCCCTGTCCGACGCCGATCCCCACTCAGCCGAAGCCCCGATCTCTTCTGTCTTTGTCCGATCCAACCGAGGAAGCCGCCGCCCCCTTTGCCCGATCTCTGATCCTCCCGTCCAGAGAGAGAGAGAGAGAGAGAGAGAGAGAGAGAGAGAGAGAGGACTTACCTTCTTCCTCTCACCAAAGCCGAGCCCAACTCTTACCTAGCCGACCCTTCTTCTCTTCCTCCTCTGCCCGACTCCAGCTCTCTTACCCGACTTCTGCAGCCTCCCCCTCATACAGGTAATGAGTTAGGTTTAAATTAATGATATTCATTAATACCTAATGTAATTACTATTATCACTTAGTATTGGTATTATTATTATTTAATCATATTTAGTTTTTTTTTTTAATAATA